>NC_056731.1:1072693524-1072711024 GCF_019279795.1 Protopterus annectens
ACATACAGCAGGTGTACCTGCCACCCAATAGCATGCATGCAGTCCCTGCATGACCTTCCTTCTTTTTAAGGACCTGTAGGTATGTTTATGGAATGGCATCATCCTTTGTACCAACAATAAAAGACACTGGGGGAATACAGCTGACACTGCCAAACAGAAACAGTGTCAGGAATACATATGCTGCAGAGGTGTATGAATACTGTATCTAGCACCATATTCTTCCATACTGTACATAAGGCACACGCACACACACACACCATTATAGTTGGAAAGCATTCAGAGAGACACGTTGTCCTGATATTGTGGGCTTTCTTTCTGCATCTACAATCTACAGAAACATAGCACATGTAGGTGCATATGTTTCTATTGTTAGACTTATGTTGACTGAAACACTCTGAAAAGGCACATATCATTAGAAAGTAGACTGAGACAGCTTGACATGCATTTGCAAATTACTGTGTACCTCTTCTGAGCTCCCTACAAATCCTGAAAGCACCATTATTTCACTAAACACTGCTATGTAAACTTCAAACATTGCTTCCAAGTTGTGTCTGAGTTATCATACAAAATGGCAACATGTTCTTAACTCTGCAAATGCATACCCCATTGCCATCATGCAAGCAAATGAAGCCAAGAAACATTGGCAGTACCAGGAGAAGAGAGCAGTGCATGTGTTATTGTGATGACCTGCAATACCACCACCTTAATGATTTCTGGATATGGGGAGTGGAAGTTAGGCAATAATTCCTTAAATGTTATTATTAGTGGTTGCCATTGTATGTTTATGTTACAGTAGGAACTTCCATTTTAAAGTAGTTATTAGATATTAGACAGGCTAAAGGGTAAAATAAATTGTGTTTCTTTTATCCATAAAATACAGCTAAGTATAAAGAAAAGATAAGCATAAAGTGTGAAAACATAATGTTCTTTTCTCAAGGGAAATATATAATGTTGCTAGCTATAGAATGCTCTTTAATTGAATGTTGCACATACAAGACAAAGCCTGAGACCAAGGTTAGAAAAAGTAAATAAGGAAAATTACTGGACTGAAGCAATATAATATGTTGTGTTCAGGATAGCAGTTCAGTTAAGGTTTGTAAGTTCATTTGACCTGTTACCTCCGAGAAAATGATAGACACTCAAGCCTGAGTACAGAAGACAGGTCATATAAAGACTATGTTAGCTTACAATGTGCAGGACAATCAGAATATGATGTTCAGTAACTTTGAACACTAATTGTTTATCAGTATTGTTAATGAAGACAGCTTTCAGATGCTGTGAACGTTTAATAAAGCCTTATTGAATGGACTACAGTGTTTGGAAAACTTATTCTGAAAAGTCCACAAGACTTGGTCATAAAGGAGAGACTGACACGCTTGGGTAATTAACATGTACAGACTTTTGTTTCTCAGTCTCATCGCATACAGTGTTTCCAGCTAATTACAGTACAGTACAGTATTATCAATTTGTACAATGGCACATGAACAGGCCTGCTGTCTGGAGAGAAATATGTAATTTTTGCAACCCAGCAAGCAGTTGGAACCTTTTCACATCCAGTTTCCAGTACAGCATATTTTCTTAAGTTCACAGTGACTGCTTATACAGCAGAAGTACTACAGCAGCACTCCAGAGAGCCGACCACCCTTTCAGAGAAGGTATCGTTCATTTCCAGACTTGGTCACACTACATGTGTTCTATACAAAATATCAGTGTTTTCATTCCAGTGTAGCACTTCATGTTTCATTCAACTACGTGTTATAAAAAACTAAAAACAGCTGCAGTAAGTAAAATTTTCAAGTACGGTTTTACTGCAATTAGCCAGCTTAACTTTGAGGTTTCATTAACAGTTTAGAGTGACAACAAATGTTTCATAACAGACTTTTGAGCAGCATACCAGTATTTTTCCCAAAAATAGATTGTGAACTCTATACAGACTAAGCTAAAAATTATGGCATGACAAGCTTCATTAAAACAGCATTACTTCATGCAGAAAATGGACACAGCATACACCCTTTAACCAAAGTGTGCAGCACCAGTGTTTACGTCAGAAAAGCTTCACACAACTTCAGCAGACCAGTATTAATTCAAAGCAGTGTTCCTTCAGAACATAAAAGGCATTATCCAGTTAACAGCTATATTAACAAACTTTCATGTTCCCAGTGTGATGCCACACAGCCAAAAAGCAAGAAAAAGGTTAATAAGCTACAGATGACAGCTCATATTCTTCCAGGACCATAAAGATATTTAAGACTTTATATGCAACTTTTAGTTAACAGATCAGAAAAGTTTAATTAATCAGATAAAGTCATTTACAGTCATTTGCATGTAAACATGTCAAGTAATTCTGCTACAGTTAAAACATCAGTAAATCTTTGGTTTATGTATTAAAATGTTATCTTAAAGTTAAAAGTTATTAGTTCAAGAATGTTAAATATTTCTAAACCCAAAATGGTTAAGCCAGCTTATAGGTCAGCTTTTGTCAATATGGGTTTAGACTTAATTAATCCTTGGGTATATGCTACAGCACATACAATTCAAAATACAGATGTATATTACAGTATTAAACATGCAAATGTCAACACAGTCAAAGTACATAACATGCAGGCAATGTCTCAATTTCACATTACTTCCTTATTTTCATACTCAAGTGCAATGTTTGCACTGAAGGGAGATACAAAAAAATCAGAGTGCAGATTTTAATACAGTAAATTGCAATATAACTGAAGAACATACAGTGTTAAGTAAAATAATGCATTCCATAGCTATCTCTAAAGATCAGAGAATTAATCTGCCATTGTTTAAGGTTATTTCATTGTTTACAGACAAATTAATTTTAGTTACATATAAAAATACACAATTGCAGTTTTGTCAGGATTTTGTCAGGATTTAAAAGGTCAAAGATTACAGCAGCTAACAGTTCAAAGTGTAACAGCTCTGTATATACTGGTTTACACTTCAGTAAAGAGATTTGTGCAAATGTACAGATTAAAAAAAAATGGTTATGACAGAAACATGCAGATTTACAGGTTAGAAATGGAATAAATTCCAGTTCCGCTGACACAGCTGAAGTGCTCAGAAAGACATATTGCTTGTGGTCAGTTAGAAAAAAAAAGGTAACTGTAAACTTCTATGTCTTGTAAGTTATATCAGAACTAACAGTCAAATTAATTAACAGATTAAAGGGTTTGCAGTTACAGTTTGACAAATAAACTTTTTGTATTATCATTTTGTTTAGCAGTCATTAGTTAAAGAACTTTGTATTAAAGTGTTGCAGTACATAAACAATATCACCATATAGATAGATACAAAATAATGTTTGCTAGTTTACAGAATGTAAAATTTAAAGTCAATGTTACATTGTAAAAGTGACAGCACATTTAAAAATTCAAATCATATATATATATATATATATATATATATAAAAAAAAAAAAAAAAAAAAAAAAAAGAGTACATTATGTAATCAGTTTAAGTCTGTATATGTTTCATACAGAGATGGCAGTTTGCCAAGCACATCAGCTCATATTACAGCCATTCCAGCAAGCTGAATTAAAGACAGTGCTATCCATTTAATCTAGTTACAGGTTTACTATTTATACAAAAAATTGTAGATAGTAAAAATAAATTATTGCAGCATTCAGTACTACAGGAAAGTTAAATTACATCAGTTAAAAATGGTTATTGTGAGACAGGGGTTGGAGTTTCATTCATAGGACAGTATGTTAATAGCTAAGGGTCATGAGACAAAATGTAAAAAGTTCAACAGTTAAATTTAATTTTATATAGGAGCAGAAATGCACAGTGTTACATTACTACTTTGAGTTTCATTTAAAATTAGTTCAGGGATGTGATACAGCTGTCAAGTTAATGTAATTGCTATAGCTAAGACCTTGGAGAAAGATGTCCATTTAGTGGTTACACAGAAACAGATTTTGCAAGCATCAGATGCTAGTAATAAGATGTTTTTCTGTATATACTGATATTGCAGCAGTAAAACCGACTTCACCAGTCGCAGTAGTTATAAAAGCTTGGGCATGTAAAAAAAAACTAATAAAGCTAGACAGGTTATTCAGTGTATCCTTGTCTGGACAGTTTACACCTCCTGCTCCCAGTAAAGTTAATTTATTGTTTTCCGAAGGGAGTGCACACAGTGAGACAGGAAATATTATTAGCTTTTCAGACACAAGTCAGCCCACTATGGTTGATGACTGGGCAAATGACGTAAGTAATGTACAAAGTTCAAGCCCAAGGAATAATCAAACATATGCTGTAGCTCAGGTTAAAGTTGCCAGTGACATACCAGATTTTCAGAATAAGTATAGCGGCTATAACAGTTCAGCACCATATCAGTTGGTGTATTTGACTTCATTCCAGGTTGGGAAGGACGGCAGACCATACATTTCATTACTCATGGGAAAGGAATTTTGGCACAATGTTACTTGATAAAGTGGCTTTAGTTTCATTTACACACAGACATCTGCCAGAGGATCCAAGTACAGTTCTCATGCTATCAGGGTTAAAGGGTCAAAGGTAGCTGCAGTCAGCAACAATCCTTTGGATATTAGATTGTTAAATAAAGCCAATCAGTCTGAAAAGAAAATAACAACAAAACTCTGGTTACATTCTCAGTGTGACAGTACCATTTTGGAAATTGACATTATGTCAAAATTAGGTGTCATGTTAGATTTAAATAACAAGATATTGTAAAAAAAAATCAGTTTGCCTACACACTTGCAAGAGTTTATTAGCAGCAAATGCTTATTTCATGCAGAAAAAATATATATTTATTTCATGCAGAAAAATGCAAATAAAGTCAGCACATTAAGCAATGCTGCCAGTTTTTAGTTGTTAAAGCTGCAGTTTATGCAGAAAATGTAAATAAGGGCAAGGCAATAAGCAATGCTATCAGATTATAATTGTTAAAGATGCAAATTTTATTTTAAGGACCCAATACTAAATACAATCAGGAAGTTTAGATACCCAGCTTTGCACAAGAAATGAAAAGACGAGGTTTAAAAGGCCTAACTATAAAGAGGACACTTCAACATTAAAGTAGGCCTCCTTTAACTCATCAGTGACTGGAACAATGCAGAGCAAAATTTGTCTAGAGCTGTGGAGCAGAAATTGACTGTTTATGTGTTTCAGTTATTTTTTCAATGTTTGTTTAAAGTCAAAAAGTATGAGTTAAAGCAAATATGTATGTTTTCAAACAATGTTCTTATGTTTTCAGGTTCATTGTAACAACTGTACAGCAGTACTAGTTTTCAGTCTCTTTGTGTTCTTATAGATTCCAGTTTATTTGTGTTCAAGTGACACTGTCAAAATGTTCTCATATTTTCAAACAATTGTACAGTAGTATTAGTTTTAGTATATCTATGTTCAAACAATAATAGTTTGGTTCTCATGATATAAAATGTACCATTTTCAGTTATTCTTTTATCTGTGTTTAGTCAACACTGGAAAAATATATTTTTTTAGTTTAGTTAGTTTCCAGAATATACATAGCTATTTTTAAATGTTCAGTATATGCTAATGTAAATTTCAGTCAAGTTTCAGAATATGACATTCATATTCAGTTATGTGTTCAGTATATTTCATTTCAGTCAAATCTGAAAATACTTCACATTATTCATTCATCAGTTAAGGGTAAAGTAAGAGAATGACATTATTCAGTCATTAGTTAAGGGTAAAGTAACAGAATTATTTTTTACAGCCTTATTAAAATAAGTTATTTAAATAATAGGTAGCAATAGTTATTCAATGCATTCACAGCATAACAGGGAAGGATCAATTTGTTAATTAGTTTACAGATTACAGTGCACTTTTACAGATTACAGTGCACTTTACATAATTATTGTACATTAGTTAGAAATTAAGGACACTAACAGACAATGCAAAAGTACAGGCTTAAAATACAGAAAGTAAAGGTTTTAGTAAACTATTATAGCTCAAAAATATACACAAAAGTTAAAAAAGGTGGTAAGTAGTTCTGTAGATCAAATTTAAATAAAAATGTATAGACACATGTTATCACAGAATATGGTAATTATGTTTCAACGCTACTTATCAAGTTATCTTTTTAGTGCAGATTTCAATTAGTCTTCAGATAATAGCCATCATGTTTGATAGGCTATACAATATGCGGCAGAAAGAAAAAGCTGCCAAGGAGGGGATTCCTCTATATCCAATGCAGTGAAAAGAGATTAAGGTAAAAGCTATAACAGAGGTGAGCCAAGTGGGTTCAGAGGTTGTGGCAAATTTGGCAAAGATCCAAGACATGCAGGAAAATGCTAATAAAAGGGCACAATGCAAGGGTACCAGTCCAGTTCTGGGAGTAAGGTTGTATGTGTACAAACAGAACAAGTGGCACTTTTGCCCTACATACCAAAAATGATTGGCTAAGGAGCTGATAAAGTACAACCATCAGCTACTAGGTTATGTAGGTTTTCAGAAAATTTGGCCTGTCATAAAGTATACGTTTTGGAATCCTCGGCTGAAAAAACTATGTAAAGAAATTCAGGAGAAGTGTATAATATGTCTGCAGACTAACCCTACAAAAAAAAAAAAAAAGAAAGAAAAAACTCAGTTGCATAGAGTGTCAGTTTCAGAGGAAGCATGATACAGTATACAGATAAATTTTGTATTACCTCTTCCACCAGCAAAAGGGGGCTGAATACTGTACAGGTTTTAAATATATCACTCATACAGCAAAACTTAGAGTTAATGCTCTAAAGACTATAAATCTAGGTAATATAAAAATCAAATCATAAAGTTAAGAGACTTCAATCCAAACAGGCCATGAATGCTCAAGTGACAACTAGTGGTCAAAATTAAAATGGCAAGTTTATTCAAATCATAAAGTTAAAAGACTTCAACCCAAACAAGCCATAAATGCTCAATTGACACCTAGTGGTCAAAATTAAAATTCCAGGTTTACCATACATATATATATATATATATATATATATATATATATATATATATATATAGATAGATATATGTAATACATATATATATATATATATATATATATATATATATATATATATATATATATATATATATATATATATTATGAGTCAGGTAGCATAAAGCTGTATACAGTAGTTAGCAATATAAATGTAAGGAAACTACAAAATAGATCCCAGTAGACTTTCATCAGGGGGCTACTGTTTGATTAGGGGCTTCCATTTTAAAGTATTTATTAGACATTAGGCTAAAGGGTAAAATAAATTGTGTTTCATTTATGCATAAAAGACAGTTAAGTAGGAAGAAAAGATAAGCATAAAGTGTGCAGACAAAAGGTTCTTTTCTCGAGGGAAAGATACAATCTTGCTAGCTACAGAATGTTATTTAATGGAATGTTGCACATACAAAACAAAGCCTGAGACCAAGGCTAGAAAAAGTAAATAAGGAAAATTACTGGACTGAAGCAATATAATATGTTGTGCTCAGGATGGCAGTTCAGTTAAGGTTTGCAAGTTCATTCAACCTGGTACCTCAGAGAAAATGACAGACACTTGAGCCTGAGTATAGAAGACAGGTCATACAAAGACTGTGTTAGTTTATGTTGTGCAAGACAATCAGAATATGCCATGCAGTAATTTTGAACACTAATTGTTTGTCAGTACTGTTAATGAAGACAGTATTGGGATGTTGTGAATATTTAATAAAGCCTTATTGAATGAACCACAGTGTTTGGAAAATATACTCAGAAAATTGCACAAGACTTGGCCATAAAGAAGAAACTGACACATGTTCAGCACAAGCTTGGGTAATTAACAGATAAAGGCTTTCATTTTGTCAGTCTTGTTGCATACAGTGTTTCCAGCTAATTACAGTACAGTAGAGTATTGTCAGTTTTTACAGTTTTAATGTTTGGGGAAGCACTGTGGCTACTGCCTCGGATAGCATTGCTAATGTATGTGGGCTACTGTATGGTGTTTCTATGTCAGTTGGAGGTTGAGGTGACAAGTTCTGTTATATGCCAACCACATTTATTGTGGAGGCCTGCAGGTACCAGTTGTTGTCGGAGTTATTCTGAAACATCTCAGGATTCCAGTTCACTACTTCATTTGTCATCACGTGTAACAGTGTTATATAGCTATTTAAGTCTATTAAATGGCATACAGGATTTACACATCTGGCTGCCACCTAAAACAGAAATAATGAGCTAGATATATGGAATTGCAGTTAGAAAGTCTTCTTCTGACATCTAACCTCACATATACCACAATTCACTGATTTCACCCTTTCTCTTTCAGCATGACCTGAACGAGACATGAATCTTGCCATCTACCACAATATATAGGAAAGACTATTATCCAGGGGTTAGCTCAACTTAGAAATTCTTACCTTTGCTTTAAATATCTTTCCATTCCATTAATAGGAAATGTTTCCTTAACGCAAACTTTCTATCACATCCTCTCCCTGTTTGCGCACATGATAGAGGTAGCCACACGTGGTGATTCTGTAGTTGGGGAGAGTGGTAGGGCTGGGAATGCTTTAGTGGAGATAAGACTCAGTCTCCTACCAGGAACTAGCCCAGCACCAATGCCCAAAGTAAGGCATCTCCAGCTTGAACTGGATGTGGAAGCTGCAGTTGGTAGAGCACTGAGCAGGTGTACTGCCAGAATGTACAGCTTGCTGGAGAAAAATGATGATTTTTTTCACAGAACTGGCCAGGAACATTGAGTTACAAACAAAAGTGTGGTTAATATCACCAGTTGCCCCAATCCATCAGCTAGTGATAGGTCAGGGTAGCATCCTTTTGGTCGGCAGTAGGCATGATGCTGCTCTTGTCTTACCCTTTCTCCAGTCTTATGTACCCCTTTCGTCTTGTAACAGGTGCCATAGCCTGTGCACCATCTAATATTGTCCTTGGTTATTCATCTTCCCTGTATCTGTCTGTATCCATCTGATGTCTCTTCATTCTAGTGTGTGCACAAAAGCCCTGTTTTGCCATTCTTTGTGTATCTGTCTGCCTCTGGACACTAACCTACCCTACTTTCCTTCACTTGTGATCCTATCATCTTTCACTCTCTTCCCTTGTCATTGTATATAAAGAAAGGGAACTCTATCCTACCAAAAAATGATATCCTGCATTTCAGGCCAACAGCATACTTTTATAATTTGTCTTTCTGCGTGTCCCTCAGAATTCTGCTTTCTCCTTTCTCCTATTTCCTGTATATCCTTTACCTCACATTGTATGTATCTGAGAGGTGTCATTATATGTGATAAACTATTCGGGCTACCTACAGTCCACTCTTCAAATTTTCCCTTAAAACTACCTTCCTCGAACTATACTACTGATCTAATCAGCGTATCCTATAATTAAAAAGATCATCTCTACTTGACTCCAAGTAGGCTATTCTCTATCTGTTAAACGTAGCACTTGCTCCTACAGTACTTATTACCTTGATACGGCACTCTTGTCATAGATAGTACCCCAAAAAGTCAACCCCCCATTTCTCGGTCACCCACGTCCCCCGGAATCTTTTTAAAGTTTTTTTTGTCTATTCCTTCTAGCATGTCGAGGGATCAGTTGCTAGTGTCCTCTCCTGCTCAGCTGGTGAACCTGGGAATATTGAGGCAATGTTACAATTGCCTCATGTACACAGACAACCCTCTCCTCCTCCCACAAAACACAAATACATGCGAGAGATGCCAAACTGGAGGCTGAGCTCTCTCAACATTGGACTGGCAAGACCAGTCAGGAGGAGAAGGTTACCACACACACTATAGACCCAGTCTCACATAGTACCATTACAACCTCAAATCATACACATAAACACACAAAGACATACTCGGAGGCTCTGATCAAAAATCTACCAAAACAGCAGAGGCCACCAAAGCAGACACCCAAACAACCACCACCTCAGAACACAACACCTGCAACACGTAGACCTCACAGTCAGAGTGTCAAACAGTCACAGCCCTTAAGGCCAAACACAATGCCAGACACACTAGTCATTGGTGACTCCATAGTCAGACACACTGACGTCCCGCTCACCAGACTGAGTAAGGAGAAGGTCACAGTAAGCTGCCTGTCGGGCGCTAGAATCCGCCACATAACGCAAGCACTCAGGTCTCTCAACAGCAGGTACAAATATGACTCAGTCATTGTCCACGCTGGTGTAAACGACCTGAGACGTACCTCCTTGGACTACATGAAAAGAGACATTGAGGAGCTCTCTGATTATGTAGCCCAGGCAGGTATGACCCTGACCTTGAGCAGTATCCTACCTTCACCAAGAATGATGCCACAATACAGAGATAAGATGATCAGCTTTAACAATTGGCTTAAACACTGGTGTCATTCAAAGGGGATCCAGTGTCTGTCTGCCTGGGATGACATGCTGGACAAGCCACGCTGCTGCAAGGGACGGCTTGCACCTGTCACCCTGGGATTCGGATATTGGCAAAGGCTCTTGCCACCCCCATAGTGCCTTTTTTAGGCAAGGCTCAAATTCTAAACCTACCACCCTAGAACACAAAAAAAAAAAAAAAACTAAGGGTAATGCTGCTCAATGCCAGAAGTCTAAATCTCAAAATGCACGCACTCGAGGCCCTTCTCAGTATGGAGAACATCGATGTCTGTGCTGTGACAGAAACCTGGTTCAAGGCTCCTGAGAGCACCCCAGCGCTATCAGGTTTTACCTCATATCATGCGTTCCGGCCCCAAAATCCGGACAATACCAAGAAAGGAGGGCGGGGGGTATCCATATTCATCAAGGACACCCACACCTCAAGACTGGTTGCAACGACGATGCATCGGAGACCATCCAGGTGCAATTAACCATAGGCAAGACTGCTCTGCAAATTGTAGCATGTTACAGGCCACCCTCACAAACTCAGGAACCTCACATGGCCTGCCTGAAAACACTAGAGGGGATAAATGTATCACCAAACACCATCATACTAGGTGACTTCAATTACCCTAATATAGACTGGGAACACTACTCAAGCCCAAACACCCTAGCCCAAAAGTTCCTGGAATTCATAAACTCAAATGCCATGGAACAACTAGTCACCATCCCCACAAGAAGAGATAACATACTTGATCTCATCATCACGAACATGGGAGCACAATGTTCAACACCGGAGGTGTACCCCTCACTGGTGAGATCAGACCACAAACTAATCTCGCTGGAGGTCCTCATCCCCCCCCCACCGGAAATAAAAGACCACAGTAAAGAACTTCTCAAAAGCCGACTTCACACTTCTAAAGACTAGTGTGGTCTCCTTTAAGCCCCCCGAGCCGGCGGAAAACAGTACTCAAGCCGCTGAATCACTTACAAATGCCTTCTACCAGCACCTGCAGGACTGCATGGATAAGGCAATCCCAAGCAAAACAAAGACTCTTTGTACCAAAGGCAAGCGTCCAGTCTGGTGGACCCCAGCCATAAACAAACTCTACAACAAAAGGAGGAAGCTACTACAAGATAGAGCAAAATCCTTAAAAGGTAAGACACCCTTGATCACTATAAGTAAAAAACTAAGAGCTCTCATAAAATCATCCAAAGCAAATTTCGAGAGAAAAATAGCTAAAGACTCAAAAGACAATCATAAGGCCTTCTTTAGCTATGTTAGAAACCTGGGAGGAATCTCCCAGATATGCTCAGAGCTAGTTCAAAATGATGTGAAGATTACGGATCCTACAGACATTGCCAACATACTGGCTGACAGGTTCAGTGCAAACTTCTCCCCAAAAGGAGAGATATCTATACCAAACGATTGCAGCCCCCCAAACATCTCCAGCGCCCAAGTGAGAACTGCTCTCTCCAAAGCAAAAAACACAGCATCCATGGGACCTGATGGTGTCCCCGGCTGTGTGCTCCATGAACTCAATGAGGAATTAAACCCACAGCTAGGACAGCTGTTTAATCAAAGTCTTACCTCTGGATACGTACCCAGGGAGTGGCACGCTGCAACTGTGGTACCACTTCACAAAGGCGATGCCTCCACTGACCCTGGAAATTACCGGCCCATTAGCTTGACAAGCCTTATCTGCAAAGCCATGGAGAGGATCATAATGGACCTCATAAATAAAGACATAGGGAATTTGCAGACTTTGGATCCAACCCAGTTTGGCTTTGTCAAAGGCAGATCATGCCTTTTAAACTTGGTTGACTTTTTTGAAACAGTCACCAAAGCCATTGATGAGGGAAAGGCAGTCCATACAGCCTACCTCGATCTGGCTAAGGCCTTCGATACAATACCCCACTCGGGTATCATTGAAAAACTCATCAGCTTAAATGTCAACCCATACATCACAAGATGGGTTGCAAACTGGCTGAGTGACAGAACCCACAGGGTCAGAGTTGCTGGCGCCATGTCAGACTCAAAGCCTGTCACAAGTGGTGTCCCACAGGGCTCAGTCCTGGGCCCACTCTTGTTTGGCATCTACTTTTCCGAAGTACAAGCAAACACAGGAGGGTTATGGCTGACAAAGCTTGCAGATGACTGCAAACTGGGCGCCATAGTAGAAAACACATCTGACACAGATATCCTTCAGAAGGGTCTCACAGAAATGGATAACTGGTGCCAGAGCCACGGCCTAAAGTTAAATGCCAAAAAATGCATAGTCATACCCTTCGGGAAAAACAAGGTTACCCCTAGCTACCAAATAGGTGGCAATCCACTGAGCACAGAAGAAGTTATCAGGGACCTGGGAACCCAGGTTGATAGTAGTCTGTTATTCGACACCCATGTAGCTAAAGTAGTTAGGAAGACCTTCTACATTGCCCACCTTATCATGAAGGGATTCTCATCTAGATCAAGGGAGGTCATAGTCTCCCTTTACTCATCACTCATCAGACCAATGATTTAGTACAATGCCCCATTCGGAATGTATCTGACCCGACACTTGCAGCAGCTGGAGAGGCCACAAAAGTTCCTCACCAAAAGGATAAAGGGTCTCAAAAATCTGTCCTATGCTGCCCTACTGAAAGAACTCCAGCTCTATTCAGTCGCTTACCGCTTGCTCAGAGGTGACCTTTGCCTAACATACAAGGCCATGTCAAACCCAGATTTGATGAATATGCTTCACCTCAAAAAATCTAGATCCATCAGAGCCACAAGGGCGGGAGACTTAAACCTTGACACGGCTATTAATAGGACATGCTGGAGGGATAGATTCATCACCCAAAGACTCCCTATGCTGTGGAACAAAATCCCGGTACATGTGAGGCAGAGCACCTCGCTGGCCTTGTTCAAGAGAAATCTTGACCAATGGATGGGAGATCGCAGATATACCCCAGGGATTACCTCAGTGTCACTGCTCGACAGAGGCACAGCAAAATAATGGGTATAGTTCCCCATACTAAAGGGGTGGCGTAAGCCACAAAACGATGGGCTAGGCTTGTAAATGCCCTCGGGCAGATAGCCTAGTATGAACCTATGAACCTATGAACCTATGAACCTATAACATTGCTATTGAAATTACTGTATGTATGCATATCCATATACACTACTTTATGGTGGCCTGCTGAGGGTCATGCTAGCATGCACAGTACAACCTCTATATATACAATGATTACTCTGAAACACAGTGGTCTGTGAAGTCATACTTTCTACTCTCATGAGATTCATGCAATGTGACATGTGAATGGCCTGTGGATTGTACCCTTTGTTTCTGTGTGCATATATCGTTAGAAGAATGGATCTGTTTGTACATTTGCTGTGCTTTACACTTACACAGATCGAAGGAAGCTATATCATGAAAGTGCTGCCTGTCCCACTATAGACTGTAATTATTGTGCTGCAAAGCTGCATAAGACTTTTGCAGACATATAGATCATTTCTATCAATCACAGTCAATTTTTTCCCTTTTTAACCAGGAAACAAAGAAAACAAGAAGCTATTGACACATAAGTGATTGATGAGAGATTCTTTTGCATCATACAATGAGTTGAGAATGAAATGAGAAATTACTACTTACGTGACAGGCTTTCTTTTGAGTGAATCAGATCAGATACTGGTGAAGGCAATAAATGTGTGCCATAAGAGTGACCTATCAAGTCCAATTAAAATCTCTAGCTGATGGCAAGAAATTGTATAAGATAGACACAATCTGAGAAGAAGGAGAAAGCAAATCCTAACAAGTGTAAGAAATAACTATAATACAAACTAAATGGATAGCGTCAATCTAGTAACAAATGAGCATCAAAGCACTACACTCAGTGTATATAATGTGCCAGTGGGCAAGAAAAGAGGCATTTTAAATTGAAAGATCAAGCTTATTGACTGCATAGAGTGCTTGCCATTATAACAGAATATCTTTAACAGAAAAGTGTCATAAAAGCAAGCACTAATTTTCTGGGGACAGACAAAGATGTAAAGACCAATATGTGTTTAAATACCATGGTGATGCTCTGTACGAATACTGTGCAAGAAAAATGAGAGAAGCAGAAATTATAAAGCAATAAAGTATGATGAAAACTCAGAAAAAATAAAACAGAGAAATAATTTTGGACTACATGCTGTATATAAATAGTAACTCTGTTGTTTTTAAGAAAAACACTGGAGAAGAGGGTAACATAGTAGAACGTGCAGTGGTCGTCAGAACAGTTTATCTCACACTGCACACATAAGCCTAATGAAATAATGACTGTACAAGTAATACACTGTGGAGGCACATGATTTTTCTATAGTATGCACATGCATTGGGCCATCACGTAATTATAAAATAACTTACAATATTAGCCAGTACATATTAATACAGTCAAAGTCTATGTAATTTCTCACATTTTAGTCAGCAATAAGTACAGAATAAATTTACAAGAAATAAGATAAAACTCATTCTTGAAATAAAATATTGGTATCAAATCTATCTAGCCATACTAAGTAAATGAGACTGATTAGACAAAACTGACAGCTAGCATACTTAGAGCAACAAGGCTGTGAAGACTTGTATTTCATACAGATACATGGTAATTCACTTATATGCTATTAGGGCACTGGAATGAAACATTGAGTTTTGTATTTCAAGGTCCAGACATGATAAATTTATATTATGGTATTTATTTGGTAAGGAAACAGTACCTTAGGTGGATGGCTTCTACAGTCATAAGAAGCAAACAACCATTAAGTAGTACTGAAACACAAGAGACCCTGATATATAATTTCTTAATGCAATTCAGATTATCTGATCAGGAGCACAGTTACTTGCATAACACTAAGAGCATTAATTGCTAAGAGAACTTAAAATAAAACTGTTGAAGGGAAATTGAAAAGTATCATAGCAGGACAAAACATTAAATATTCAGGGTGTAGCACTGAGGGGCGCTGGTATGC
Source organism: Protopterus annectens (assembly GCF_019279795.1). Lineage (NCBI taxonomy): Eukaryota > Metazoa > Chordata > Ceratodontiformes > Protopteridae > Protopterus > Protopterus annectens. The sequence continues at coordinate 1,072,708,820 of NC_056731.1, forward strand.
TGAGCATTCCTAACAACAAAATCACAGCAGGACAAAACAGCATTAAATATTCAGGGAACAGCATGGATGGAAGCTGGTATGCTGAATGCTCCTAACACCAAAGGAAAAGGAATCTTGCATGTTGCTCATTTAACATTTTTTTTCTTACTTTCAAGAAATGCCGAAACAAAAATAACATATTATACTTTTTTGAAAGAAAGCATGTATTGGTATATTTGATTAGGCAATATATAAGAATGAAATGAATGAAGACAGACAGGTAACACACTGATTTTGCACAGCGTTTCTCAGGGGCTTAATTTTCTTTTGTTGCACATACCCACAAAATATTGTTTACTGCCAGAAATCCATGCTAGGGAATGCTAGAAAATTCCCTTAGCTAGGCAAAGCACTGACAAGTGGAGTTGGAAGCTTTGGCAGATCCAACTTGGAATCAGTGGTAAAGTCCCCAACATTCTCTGGTATACTCATGGTCTGTTGCTCCATTGCCAAACAGCGAAGTAATTTTTTGAGAAAAAAGTAGGCATTTTCAGACGTGAGAAATAATTCTAGAGTTTAAATTTCTTTTCTTCAGAAAATGCAGAATGATAACATTTTCTCATTTTGTTATTTTGTAGGAGAATTAGATTGCTGATTTAAAAATATTAGTAATTATTTGAGGTTTTCCATGGGTTATGTTAGAAACCATCATTAACAAAGACTGAGCCTTAAACAAAGCAAATAAATAAATTAGAAGCAATGATCAATGGTCATTTTATGTATGTATCCATACACTGATGAATTATTCCCATCACGCAGAATAGATTACAATGAATCAGGCTAGCATTCTGTGTACTACAAGTTCCAGAATTCACAACATATCTATTTGGTAGAAGACAGTGGTGAGTAACCAGTGGGCTGCAGTGTTCAGAAAGCTCTTCTTATGATTTCTCAGTAAAGTGCACATGGAATCTGTGAGCAGATGCTTTTAATTTTTCACAATACGAAAAGCCCAAGAATTAGCAACATGCATTGAACATTGACAAGTTTCACTCAGGATTACAGCAATTTATTCGGATGCCTGCAGACTAATATGGCCCACTGTGTGCAGGTGTTTATGAAACAATAAATAATGATATTGTAGAAATGAACTGTAACAACAAAAGCTGTCCAATTCATAACGGGGACAGGTGAGCATGAGAAAACAGCTCACGGGTAAAACAGAAGCTCCTCCCCTTACATTTTACATAGTGCGCGTGTGTGTGTGTGTGTGTGTGTGTGTGTGTGTGTGTGTATGTTATGAACCATGCTTGAGTTTATGGAATAAGGAAGAGAAACCATGCATACTTAATGTGTGACTTCCATTCATCAATCGGTGTGCTGCATTTTGTGTTAGAGCTATTCTCTCACATTTCATTGGTGTGTGTTTTGTCTTTTTGTTCTTTTAGTGTAAGCAAAATTTTGTTTTATTGAAAAAGATTGCAGGGGCAGTAAAGGAAAAAAATACGAAACAGTCATTCAGACCTAGGCCAGCTTTGTTCATTATCTCATTAACACCGGTTTGGTGTGGAATACTGCATCTCTTACAGCCTACACACATTATTGCATTTCAGACCATTTTTCTGAAAAATAAACATAAAAAAGCATAAGATAATCAAGGCTTTTCTGTTGCTGGACATCCTATATTAACAATCATAGTGTTTTTATTAATAAGTCCTCATCCTTTCTAATCCAGCTTATTATAGACTGTTAAGTCACTTAGTTAAAAAGTCAGACCCAATAAAGGCTAGGATGCCATTAGTAGCTATAGATGTGAACTGGAAGCATAGAAAAAGCAGTATAGGCTTGAATGAGTTAATATGTCTGCTTTGTCTCAGCCCCACCCAGCATACAGTTGTACAAGATCCCAACCAATCACAGAAATATATACGAGTGGCTTGGGTTCGGCCAGTCTGCTGAAGATGTGGGGTTAATAATACAGTTTTATTGTACTGTAAGTTGGGCAAAGGGGACTTCAGAGCACAAAACATGATATGTATTAAAATGGAAGTGGTCCTGGAGAAATAGGATTAATCATTCTAGCAAGATTTACTTCCATGTGGAACACACAGAACCTCACAACAGACACTATATTTACTGTTGAGTAATAAACAGGATCTCTTCAGCCTTTTTATACCTCTCAAATTAGATGGAGCGTTCCTCATTTTGGGTCTCAAAAAGTCCATG
>NC_056731.1:1072716024-1072756024 GCF_019279795.1 Protopterus annectens
ATCATCTGTAAAGTACATTAGAACCCCAAGTAATCACCAAATTGATTTTCCTTTCGTAGTGAATTAGCTACCTAGTATTCATTCAGTACTGGATGGCAATCAGGCCACAATCCAAAATTTTGCAAATTAACATAACCCTGTCCCCCATAAGATACAAAAGTCACCACTAAATCCTCTTGACCAACTGGAATGTCCTGCCCTGTGTACAAGCCTGAACCAAATAATACAACCACCTGCCCACCAGTCTCTTACCCCCAGGCGACTGTAACACAATTTGAACAAGCTAGCACCCCTACCATCTACTTGACTTATAAAGCTACTCCCAAATTTCTGCAGCAAGCATTTGGTCCTGCTAACCCAGCCTGACAATGAGCAAACCCTACCATAGTCATATCAACCCCGAGAATAGGTCCTATTCCCTCAGACTTCCCCAACTAAAAGTATGATTCCCACTAAACTGAAAAACACACCAGAATCCTATACTCCTTGGATTTCCCCTTTAAAGCTTTCCTCTCAATATACCCTCTGTTCTTCAATAATGAATGCAACCCTAAGCATCCGCTAGGAGACCTCAAACCAAACATCGCTTTCTTAACAGTAATCCGCCTATGCCATCTTTGCTTGCCACTCCATCCAAACAGCATGCATCACCTTGAGGTCACCGACTGATGTGGCTCTCTGCACCTAAACACAACCGCACTACCCTTCATTCCAGCTGTAGGCACAATGGTCAATATATGCTGATCCCTCATTGATCTGTAAAAGAAAATAAACTGTTAATGCACTGCCATAAACCAAAGTATCTTAATCTTAAATGTTAGCAAGGGGACCCACTACCACCACCATCTCCCTTCTACCCTGTCCGAAGTATGAGTAAGTCCAATTCCTCTCATAATACCCAAAGGCTTAAATATCATATATGATATTATTACCAATTGCTAAGGAGACAAGTTATATCTCCTAGAGACTGCCCCATCTCTGAAATAGACTCTGCATGCCCATCAAACATAGTATGTTGTTGCCCACTTCAAAAGCAACATTGATGAGTGGAGGATAACCCCAAATTTTTCCCAGGCATCTTAACTTAACTGTGACCAATTCCAGTGAGGATAGCTAATTTTGACCAACCACACACCTTCCCAAACACTATGGGTAACATCCCTTTCTCCTGAATCACCCTATGGAAGATCAAGCAATAAATTAGGGAGAAAGTATCCAGGCTGCTTTCAGCTACCCCATAACCCTGCATTCACTTACAAGAGCAATCCAAGACTGAATAAAATAATGTTTCCTTAAAAAACCTGTATATTAGACAACATATGAACATAAAAAGGTACCATAGAGAGCACATATCATACCACAAAACTCAACTGCTTTAACCTAAATGTCCAGCAATCCTTTTTTACAACTACCAGACAACCCAATGCAGAAACTACACCCCCCTTTTTTTTGGCTACTGTGGTGGTCAATTAAATCCTCATTCTGCCATCTCACTCCTACACCCTCCCTGTTATTAATTTCTTTGGGGCTTACGTATTAGTCACACCCATGTTCTAGACAACCTAATATTAGAGGGCAAGCAGTCATCTGTTTTAGGCAGGATTATGATGGACAGAACTAAAATTTAAATCAAATTAAGGGACAGTGGAGACATATGGTCCCAGTCCCCAATGAGCACAGGAAGAAAATGGATTGGGGGGATTCCCTTCAGTGGATTACGCAATCAGGACAAAGCCATAAAGAATTGGGTGGGCAAAGGCACAAATTAGGGACCCTTAAATCTGGACTTCCTACAAAATCTATACAGTTGAGAGGCATGCCTCAAAGCCTTAGAGCCCAAATTCTAGACAGCCAGAAACAGAGGGTCAACCCTTAACTACTTCACTGACAGATTCTCTTTCAACTGACAAAACACCTTACAAATTATCCTTATGTCCACCGAACCCGTAATTGGCCCTCTACAAGCAGACTAACAACTGAATGCAAGTACATTAACCCATGACTAACTCCGCTTTAAACAACTGACTGCCTTACCAGTTCCAAAACTGCTCCACCTGACTAATTCCCCCGACTAAACTTCTTCCCTCAAGCAACTGCAAAGAAGCACACTCAACCTGGCGATACCGTACACTATGTCTCCTTACAACAGATCGCCAAATCCCCACAATCAAGCTAAACAATGGCTAGTTCAACCTTCCAAATATTGCACAAACACAATTTGAACCACTGAATAGGTAACTGGAAATCACCCCAAATTTCCCCTCATGACACCCTTTAAGAGAAGTAACCAGTCCTGCAAATAAAAGTAAGGGTAGCAACTTCCTGCGAACCTATGAATATCTTGTGAAACCACCCCACTTATAAGAATCCTAGGCTTCCCCTTAACAATGCCCAAACCTAGAGTATCCTGCCCACATACCACGCCTCACATGCTCCCCCTACCCTGAAATGCATCCCATACTGATGTGTCTTAGTGATCCTTCAAGAAAATCAGCTTATCTGTATATTCTTGCGCATCACTAATGACTGGAAGATTCACCCCTACCAGTTCCATCACCTACTAAATGTACTTCTGTGACTCCCTTGCACTCCTCATGTGTAACCTAGGTGCACTCTCCTCTAATGTCAGGGGCATCCCCTCTAACAACCTACTTCCCTTGTTTGCAACCTCACTGCAGAACAATGAGGCCGCTGAAACACTCAACACAGTAACATCATCTGTGATCTCCCTGCATACAACCCAAAATCCAAACGTCCATCCCCCAACAATACCAACTTTCTTCAACCAGAGAATAACGAACTCAGCAGCCTCACTAGATAATCTTCCCTCTGATCAAGCAGCCAACACCAAATCACCATATTAGCAAGTTCCTACCAAAGAACCAAGAGGCACCATTACCTTTCAAATGCCCTTCTTCTGGACACCAACTAATATCCACTCTGTGCTTCCATCACCTGCAAAATCACCATGCGCAACTCGTGATCCACCATCAGTTCCATGCTGTCTTTTTGCAACCTCCTTATGCTCCCTCCATTGGCCAGCACCACTCCAGACTGCAACAGAAAAGAAACTGCAAGTACTCTGCATCCATAAAACATAATTTCCATCACTGAGCACTGCCAAGATCCCTCCCTCATATCCTATATCAAATCTCCTCGGCCTGCCACCATAACAGTCTTACAAACTTAGAAAGTTGATAGGAGTATGTGATTTTGTTTAGCATGAATTTTTTTTAATTGAATGGCATGAAGCCTGAAACTCATACATCTCTGTCATTTCATAAATTTCAGTCCTTAATGGTTTGTCACTAGTTTACCAGAGACTGCAATTATATCAAAACAGGCCAAAATATGAGGCCAAAACCTGATCATTCTGTGAAAATCTGTACAGTTGAGACGCACTATGCAAACACCTTTTCAGCCAACCCATGCATATTACTAACACATAAATTTTTAACCAACCATAAGTACCTTTAAAATTAACATAAATAATTTACATGTAACATTAACTAATAAGGCATACCTATAGAACAGACATCAACACGTAAATTTATTTTTCCTCGGCAAGAGTTACAGACCTATTGTGTATCCAACTACCAATCACTTCTGCTTCCCCAAAGCAACCATGCATAAGAGCCCGCGAAACTCACTACCACATGGTGCAATAATCACAGCATTAGACCAAAAGAACATAATATGATCAGCCATGCAGTAAAAGTACTGCCCTCATTGCCCGTCCTGACTCCATTGTTCACTTTCCTCAACAAAGTAAAAGCAACTGCCACTCAGCATTTTTTTTTTAATATTGCAGATGAAATTACTCTGCAATGCACAATCCTCCACTATCTCTTGCAAAGCCCCTGTGACCAGATTCACACACCTTATGACTGCAACAACCTCAATTCCTTCCCTATGCAGAAAACACCTGCCACACTCCGCCTCCAGTGTCCCTTCATCAAGACCCCACTGGAGAGAAGGGCCTTCAAGACTCTCTCACTACTTCAAATTATGAGTAGTTAAGCAAAAGGGCTATGGACTAAAATGTGTCCACAAAAGTCCCCCCCCCCGATGGCAACAGTTTTACATTGTGCAACATGAGAAACAGACAGCTATGGCCCCATGTAAGACATCGACATCCTCTGTTCTCTTCAGCAGAACTGGATGAGTACAATAAAAACTCTGTGATAATAAACTGAGTTCTGACTACTTTCCAATCTTACAATATTTTCAAAGAAATAACTACACATGAACTAATGAACCTTAGCATTTGGGATCCAAATGCAATCAAGATCCCTAATTAAGCAATAATACCTGAACCTGAATATGTACAGGTGACGTCCATGTGATTACCATATGTAGACAATGAGGGGAATTCTGCCTTCTGACAGAATGCAAGTTTTGACCGCAATGTCTAATAAACAATGTGGGATCCAGGTGCCACATGGATTGAGCATCCTCACACCAAGATTATTCCACTTCCTCCTCCCTAAGAGTTAATGCCACCATGTCTGCTTGTTTTTTTTTTTTTTTTTTTTTTACTTTTTCTTTTACTTTTTTTTTTTGTCCCTTGTAAAAATGTCCTTTTTTGATAAGATACCAAGGATCCACTGTCAGCCAACAACACCAGCCATCAGGAGTCCCACATCTCTGCATCATTCAGACAATACATATCAATGCTACACATGTTCTACAAACAAATCGCCAAGTGAACAGACCAACACCAGAACTCCCACTTTCCCCTGTGCACAGCTGCAACAGCACAAGAAGAAAAAACAAAATGGCCCCACAGCCAACAACACCAGACATCAGGAGCCTCAACTTCCATATTGTTCAGAAAATGCCCAACAACACAAAACACACTTCATCAACAAATTAGTCAAGTGAGACATGAACAACACTAGAGAATCATCCATGACACAGAACCCTCATTCCCCTATCTCAGCCTCACCAAGAATCAACTGAGCAAAGAAGCCTAGGGCATGCCGTCTCTCTCACGGCCAGCCAGCAGGCCAGGGGCTCCCCATCGCCCATGAAAACAGACCAATTGCCACTCACAGCCCGGAAAGAAGCAACACAGCTATAGAAAACAGCAAAGCAGTTTGCCACCTCTAGCAATGACCCAACCGTGGGAAAATTCACCTCTAGACAACCACAACCCTGCACAACAACCACCGGAGCTGCAACAGCAGCTCAGCAGAACCAACGGAGCTCAAGGAGGGAAACTCACTCAACTTCAGATACAATCAAGAATGCAACTGCCCAAAACAACCGTGGGGGGGCAGCACCATGACAAACACTGGACAACTGAACAGTGGACCCTGATTGTATTACAATATCCCTACTGAAGGGACTTTTTTTCTCTTTCTTTTTTTTAACTTCCATCATCTAAACGGACCAACCCAAGAGGCAAAATGTGGACTACCAGCCACAACTGGGCTCTCCATGACTCAGACCACCCTAACTCACTATTCTACCACAAAAAAAAAAAACCTTTGCTAGTTCATCCTAGCCACCTGCCCCATTGATAACGACTCCAACGCCTGCCTGACCATACCACCACCTACAAGCCGTCTTGGATGTAGAACCTGCCGTAGAGCAAGTTCATGCCAAAATGTGATTGCTTACCCAGCTACACTTGTCTAAACCCCTTAAGCCCCTCCCCACCCTTATCTCATTTCCTCCCAATCATCGCTCCCTCCATTTAACCTTTCACCTCCCCAACCCAAACACATCACACTGAATGACATTTGACAACCTTTATTAAAACTTCCATAACATGGCTTGGATCACCAAAATTATTAATACAACTGGACACAATATTGTTGGTTCTTAAGACAGCAAAAACATCCTTGTAATGTTAATCAGGGCAGTGTACCTACTCACCCTGTCCCAGTAAGCATCATCCATACCTTTGCTCGCTTACTTTACATATGAAGCAGCATCCAATACTCACTTCGTATCCCATTTAAGCAGTAAGCACCGTCCACACCTGTACTCGCTTACTTTACTTATGAAGCAGCGTCCAATACTCACTTCATATCCCATTTAACCAGTAAGCACCGTCCACACCTGTACTCACTTACTTTACTTATGAAGCAGATTCCCATCTCACTTCATACACCATTCATTGAATTACCTTCCACCAATTAAACAGCATCCTTACCTCAGCTTGCTTATCTATTCAGAAAACTTCCTCCAGCTACCCTAACCCCTTCTTGAAGATGTCTTAGGACAACTTGGTCTGTTATGAAACCTCATTTACAAACTATATGAGTCCATTCAAGTCATTTAACCAGATGGTGCTTACAGGTCACCTCCTGAAAGGGAAAACTGTATCTAGTGGGTATACCTGTTTAACAAGTAAATAAATATTATAGAAGGAAAATGTTCACCTTTGGAAGATAACAGTTATTCATTCTTTGTATTGACATATGTAGAAGTACTGATGTATGTTTGCCAAAAATCACAAGCTAGATAATAGCAGTGCATTTATTAGGGTATCATTTTTATGGATGTGTAATAATGTTTCTTAATTTGTTTATATTAAGCAATGCATTTTCACGTGTAAACATTTTATGAATATCAGTTAGAAGAATGATCACATTTTCTGAGACCCTGAGAGTATTTAAAGAAACACTAATTGTTAAAGAGAGGTGCAAGGTTCTATGTGTGTAATGGACAGAATATCTGAAAATGGCAATGATACTCTGATTTAAAGGAGCATATATCTGCTCACTGAGTTAATCTTGCTATTTCAATATTAGTTTGAATAAATTAAAACATAAATTATGAGCGAAATAAATCACATTAAGTCAGTCTGCGTGAACCTACAATCATTAATACAATTACTAGACCATTTCGTTAGGAGAAAAAAGATGCCATGTAAATTATTAACATGTTTAAACAATCCCCCGGATTCATGAAGCTCGGCGCAAGGACGGCGGTAGGGTTGCGCTGACAGTACGGCGTAAAGATGGTGCAGTAGTGCCAAATGCATATTAATAAAGGCACGCTGCTGACACAGCCACGTGCACAGGAAAGGAGCGCGAGTGCATAGGGCGTGTTGAAGTGCCGAACGAGGCGTGGAAATGGCAGCTGTCGATGTGCAACCTAAAATGCTTGCATATAACAAGTTGCAAGATAGTAATCACATCTGTCAGTGTCCGTGGATACTGAAACGTATGCAAATCATGCAAGAAAGTACCTGCGAACACAAAGTAAAGAGGCAAACACAAATGCACGGTAGGGAATAACGGGTCCCTATCCCGTGAACAAATGACATGGAAGACCATGTGGCCATAGTCCAACGCAGTAGATAGCCATACCAAGTGGAAGTGAAATGCATCATATGTTAGCGAGCCGCCAGTAGGTACGTCCAGCCCAATGATGAGGGTCACCAGCTGACCCATAATGTGAGGGAGGGTACATAGCTGAGCAGATGTGTCCATAACAAAATACACGAGAAATGTAGATATCTAGCGACCGTATGTCCGAATCATATCCCACAAGGCATGTAAGGCATGTCCATATGTCACATACCAAATGTGATAGGAAATAGAATAAGCATGTAAACAAAACAGAAGGAGCATATAAACAGCTACAACAATAAGGACACATGTAGGCTGAAAGGAACAGTATTATCCATACCGTCAACTAGAATTACCACCTGTCCCACTTTGCGAGCGACAGTCCCTCTTTGGGCAGTTATGTCCTGACAAAAACTTGTAAAAATGGCAAATGTCCTGAGATTATAGGACAAAATTATTCCCTATACGTTATGTAATAGTTGCATTAAACAGTTTTTCTGTATCTAAATTACATAAATGTTATAAGAAACAGAATAAGCAACTAAAATGCTACAAGAATAAGCTTTTATATAGGCAAGAATTTTAAGTTCTATCCTGTGTACTGACTGTGGGTATGTGTCGGCCTGTAAAATGTGATGTTTGTACCAAAAATGTCCCACTTTGGCCAATTGAAAAGGTGGCAACCCTACCGTTGACTGTGGGGAGGTGTTGTCCACTACAGTCGGATATGTGTATGGAAGATATCCCATCCTGGACATAGGAAAAGGTGGCATCCAACCAATGAGTACAACAGGCTGCCAAAATCCGGAAGTCAGCGGTACAAGCCGAACTTGTCAGAATGTGTCACAGTTGAACGGGTAGTACCCGGGTATACCAACCATGTAATGAAAGTTAGGTATGGGCGTGTACCTATGTGCGTGAGGTATAGCATGTGGAAAGCAAACATGGCAGGGTAGTCCACACAACCATAAAGGTACCTGACACATGTAGGGTATTCAGATTCGTGAGCAATGGTTCCTGGTTCGACATGTAGGGTATTCAATGTGTTACTCTGGCCATGTCATGGGCCAAAAACCAAAGCAGTGATGTACAATCCTCCAAGGCGATACTGTGTCGTATGCAGAACAGGTGAACCAGAGGTGTATGAGGGAGCAGTGGGTGAAGCTGAAAGAAACACAAACACATGTATAAACAGCTGCAATACAAGCAGACAGGCCATACTGTAGAACACAATCCCACAAACATATGAATATTGAAATGTGCGATACAAATGTATAGATATGTCACCTGCACATACCAACAGATTGGTCCTGATGGAACTGGCCATAACAAATGCAACACACCTGGATGCATAATGGACTACCCAGCATCCCCTCCGCATCACACAACCCGCTCCCATACATGAACGTCCACTAAATCCAGCTGTATTTGGCCTACTGGTTTGGTGCAGCCACAGCTACACATAGTGACCACTGCGCATATGTAGTAGGTAGTGTCACCCTAGGTGGTTGCAGGATTGCACACTATGTATCCCTTGCATGTAAAGCCCTCAACACATTTTCGTAACTCCAAAAAGATGTTCGTTATTTCGCTTGTTGTGGATCGGTCCAATTTTTGGATATCCCTCATGGGATACGTAACCTGTGTAAACATTAGAACAGAAGACACGAAGTCCAGTCCTGTAGATATCTGGACAGAAGTTGGAATGTGCATTACAGGTGCACGACACTGTCCAGCCCTAAGTGGTCATGCATAACCTACTACCCAGGATCAAACACCTGCCCATGACGCACATGTCCCAACACGTATAAGCGGGATAATATATTGCACACATTGTATAATGGTGATGAAGGCACTGATGTAAACAGGATAACCCTGACCTACTGTGTGAGGGACAAGTAATGTGTGTGTAGGTGTGACCGACCATACCTGTCAACCACTGAGAGCAAGTTATCTGGACAAAGCCATGAATAAAAGTGGGACAAAGGCCCAAAAGTAGGGACAAGTTGTAAAGATTGCTCTTAGAAACTTAGAAAGTTGATAGAATAACAGTTTGTACATTGGCATTAATTTCCTGAAGAGTATGAAGTCTGAAACTCAACTGTCTGTCATTATGTTCTGACTTCAGTCTTTAATGATTAGCTACTGATTTGCCAGAAAACAACAGTGTATTACAGAGGTCCATACATATTTACAGTAACAAACCTTCACATTTGTTTACTGTACTACTGCATACCTGTAGTTAATTCATGTCCAAAATAATAATACTCGTATAAATGCATACAGGAAATAGTCAAATGTGAATGGGAACATCCCTCACTGTGGATTATGTATTGTAACCACCCACACCCATATTATGTATTGCCAACATAAAAAGCTGCTGACAGGTGCCGAAACACCTATGTCTGTAAACACAGGTAAATATTTATAAAATGGACAAATTCTGTCTATGTGCTTTGTCTGACATTTGAATTAGGTCAGGGCAGTTACGTTCACCAGGCAGACAAGCCTAAACCGAGATCACCACATGAACACCCTGACAATCAAAGACTTGTATGTGCCAGGACTATAAGCCTTGGAGTTCTGCATATCCTTGGTGTGATTAAATATGCAGCTTGGGTCCAGAGCAGTAGGGAATAGGGAATGTGTAATATGTAGCACCACATTTTTCCCAGCAGGAGAATGGATGCCTGTGTTGTAAGTGAAGCGGTGAGGCATATGTTAATGTAGCTATGCACTATGGGTATGCATATAAATGAGTCAGAACACCAATAGTATAGTGGTTACAGCATCCGGCCAACGTGAATGCAGTCCCGGTTCAACTACAACTACAGCACATATAATTTTAAAGTGTAATGAATGCATCTGTGCTGTAAAGACATTTAAATATGTAAAGGTGAAAGTGTGTTTCGCATATATCCGTTAACCGGATTACAGATATTTTACTGGTACCGTCACAATTAATAAAGCCCACGTAAGCACAAAGACTTAGTAAACATATGCAACCCACAATAAGGATATGCAAGTGCACCTGCGCATGTGTAATCTGCTCACAGGATAGCAAATGAATGCTGTTTTCTACACGTTATTTATATATCTATATATATATATCTATATATATATATATATATATATATATATATATATATATATATATTTGTGTATAGCTATATAACCACAGACTTAAACTAAATAAATATATGAAATAAAGAACATACAGACATATATATAGATATAGATATATATATATATATATATATATATATATATATATATATATATACATACATACATACACAGAATACATTAATTGATATATACATAACAAACATATAAACATATGTCCTTGTAGATATAACACATGTACATAAATAGGTTATGTCGTAGCTATTATGGATAGTCATACAGACATGCAAGAAAGGTAAATACACTGCTGCTTTCCAAACCATTGCCCGGAAAGTACCAGTGTGCCAGATCTGCTAGTTCTACTCTTTAAACATGGATATAGGTGTCATTTGCAGGACCCTAAAAATTGATCCACTACAGGCACCGTCCTGTAATGATTGAAGCAAAGAAAGTCACATCCGCAGCTACAATATAGCTGTACATGCAACAGTAGCTTGTGCAAGGGTAATAACACATGGGTTGACAGAATGTATGACATATGTCCCAATACGCGGAGAGTGGATAGTGCTTAGAAGTGTCTTCATACTTTATTATTGCTCACATTAAATATGTCTTATGACTACTGTGGAGGGGTGTCAGGTATGGGAATCATGGATATGCAATAATGGGCCTAGGTGCCTAGGTGTTGGTTGGCACAGATTTATTAGGTCCACCCCATGGGAGTGATTAATATTCCTATGTGGGTATAGCACACGCCTATATCTTCCAAAAATGAAGAACCAATCTACTGGATATTGTGTAAACCATTGGGGGAAGACTTAGGGACTTATATCAGTGTCATGTAAGCGATTATCATGGACGTACATGCGTATGAATAATATGGTAACCATACCTCTCAACCTTTCAGAATAAGACATCTGGACAAAGGCATATTAAAATAAGTACAAATAGGGACTATTTTAAATATTCCTCTTACAAAGTTAGAACGTTGATAGAATAATGGATAATTCATTAGTATGAATGTTTTGAGGGTTATTAATTATAAAATACTACTGTCTGTCATTATTATCTAACCTCACAGTCCTTAATGACCTGCCACTAATTTACCAGAAAGGCAGAATATTATGAAAAAAGGAACAACATTATAAGTCTAAGTTTGGGACGTTTACCCAAAATGTGTACATTTGAGAAGTATGAAGGTAACCCTGTCCTAAATAAATGTACAGAACTAGGGATATTAGGTGGACAGGTGTGAAGAAAGACGTGATGACAAATGACAAAACATGTATAAGTCAAAAGCATGTACCTCGATAAATGTGAATGAATACTTATGCCCTGTGATAGTCAATGTGGAAGGTTAATAGAAACAAAATAAATGTGTCCCTCAGGGTGTTATGCAGTGTCCCCGATACAGTGTTCAGTCTCCCACACTCCCATGTGAGTTCTGCCACTGACGGAAAGTGCAAATACCGGCGAACACATATGGTAGATGATAGCATAATATGTTTTGATTAGCACCTGTTGGCTTTTGTGAGGAACACAACACTCTGGGTGGGTGTGTCCTGCAAAAGGAATGTAATGGCATCTGGCCTGTGATTTCTTCTTGTGTTTAGTGGTGTAATAAAATGATATGTCTTGTATCAGAAACAGATACATGTTATAGGAAACAGTATTATCGACTATACTACTACAAGAAAAATCTGAAGGTATGAAAAGCGCTGAAGTAGTCAGTTTAGTATTGACCGCAGGTATGTGTTGACTTGTCAAATGTCACAGCTGTATATATAGTACCTATAGGGCTGTCACCTTTACAAATGATGAAAGTGGGTGCTGCTCTGTAGAAATGCCAGATGTAGAAGGTCAAAACATACCTACAGCCATGCATACTCCACAAATAGACATATTAGCACACAGCAAAGCTTAGGCCAGGATTCATGGAGCCTTGGCCGGAGTGTATGAGTAGAGTAAGAGTAGAGCAAGGCAAGATGTCTGCTGAGCTATTCAGCAATATCCTGTAGGGGCGTGTAGGACAGCCCCTAAAACGAACATTGCACGGACAATGTTAGGATATGCAAATTACCCCATTTGTAGGTGAAAGCTATGCAAATGATGTAAATTTGCGATACATGAAACAGTAAGCTGTCCGTGCAAGAGTAGAGCTATGTGCAGAAATGTACCTGGATGTTAACCGAGTTACGTTCTGCAAGTAGCTAAACGGAGCAATGTCAGCTGCAAATAAGGGATGTATTTAGTTGAAGAAGCATGCCAATGGCCAAATATAAGGCCAGTGGCATTTTATTCCATTGGAAATTAATAAAACTCTATTTGTTCTCCCCCGATCTCCAGTGTTTAAGCATAGCGCAGCGGCGCAAAAATGCGCTGCGCTGTCAAAAGAAGAAAAATATTTAAAATATACATACAAATTGTAATTTTAGTTCAAAGTTAGTTCACCATGCAGGTGAATGGCAAGCTGAAGACAACATGGCTACTGAGTACTGGTTGCTATGTGTGGAAGCACTCTGTCAGAGATGTAACCAAGCATTAGTAGGCAATCCGATGCAATTGAGGCTGAGGATAGTGAATCACAATTTGTCATGCCATATGGGCCAATCCACTACAGTGTAACAGTAGGTTAAGGGGACTATCAGAGTAGAAGATAGGTGACATCATGAGTGTGTATGTATAAAACACTGTAATCTTATTGGAGCAGTGTGTCACATGTTTGCTATCAGTTACTCATCAGTGGAAGAGGCGTGTTATGATTTATCCTAGGTAAAGTCAGTCACTGAAGTTTTTTGCAAACCTGCTTACAGTGTGTTCGCGCCTGTGTGCACCTGTAAGCCTGAGTAAGCATGTGTGCGCACGTGTCAGCCCGTGTGCGCGCGTTGAAGAACGAGTAAGCTAGTGTAAGAATGTTGAAGCCCGTGTAATGTCATGTAAGCCAGTGTACATATTTGTAAGCATGTATAAATCTGTACTACACACATCACACATGTACTGCACACTCTGAAACACATGCTGCCAATACTACACACGTCAGTCAAATGGCACATGGATGGATAATAAATCTTCATAATTAACAGTACTGTAAACTATACTACATTGATGGTCATAGCTGCAATGCATCATGCCTGCTTACATACACCTAGAAGGATATCACACTTTGTGTTAACAACATTTTAAAATTAATACAGTGCTATAAAGCCACCCTGTGCATCAGCACCATGTTAGTCTGTTCCTGCATCAATGTTACACATTACAGGTGGTGGCACAGGTGTCATCATATGCACAGGGTATGGTGTTTCTTTTCCAGAGCCTGTCATCGAGCCATTCAGTCAACATGTAAGTATGTGTGTGTGTGTGTGTGAGGGACAACAGTGTTTGCATGGAACAATGTTGATGCAATGTGTGTGTGTATGTGTTAGTCCTAGCTGTTTGTTTTATGTGTGTGTGTCTGCATGTACACAGTTTCATCATGTGTCAGCCATATACAGGAGGTTGTAGGCCAGTCACAGACCATACCTGCCAGGCTGTACAGATCACCATTACTGGCCATGGACACCCCTCCATGCATTCAACAATATTCCAGTCCTGCACCTGTCAATGTATTCACATACATTCTTGGGATCTGTATCACAACCTGTGGATAAACATGAGTCAGTAATGTTAACCTGATTTGCATAGTATTGTCAGTTAATACATAGTTATATGAGCCATACTCATCCTCCAAAGTAATAACTACTGCTGACTGTTGCTGAGATGTGCACATGACCGTTTAAAGGTGCTGTACTATCATTGTTTTCAAAGTCCCTTGTAATAACCAGCAAAAAAATGACTGGTCACTACACAACTATAACCCAGGATCACTACAGCACACAGTATGTGCACTATCACAGAGCCATAGCAGATTTACATACATCAAATGTGATCACGTACAGATAATGCAGCACATTCAATAGTGCTAATATCCACATACATATCTATATCTATCTACATTACATATATATATGCCACCACCTGTAATGTGTAACATTGATGCAGGAACAGACTAACATGGTGCTGATGCACAGGGTGGCTTTATAGCACTGTATTAATTTTAAAATGTTGTTAACACAAAGTGTGATATCCTTCTAGGTGTATGTAAGCAGGCAGTCCTCCTTCACACACCCCTCCTCATTACCTAATACACCCCCAATCTCTCCCACAAACAACCCTCCCATCATCACCACTTCCTCCTCACTCTCATCTTCTCACCATCTATCTTCCACCTCTTCCACTACTCTAACTCCCTCTTCACCCATATCTTCCTCAAATTCTCTCTCTTCCAACTCTTCTCTATTCTCATTTAAACCTATTCCCACTTCCACCATAAAGAAACTCCTTCAGAAACTGAAGCCTTGTACCAATGCTCCTGACAACATTCCCTCTTACTTCCTAAGTATAGCCGCAGAAGCTATTGCCTATCCCATCAGCATTCTAATCAACCGCTCCATCCATGAATGCACAGTGCCCCTACTATGGAAGCAAGCCTTCATCATCCCCCTCCACAAAGGAGGCAACAATTGCAACGTCAACAACTTCCGTCCTATTGCTATCCTGTCCCCATATCTAAACTTCTGGAAAAGTGTATCCAGCTTCAACTCCTACCACATCTCTTAGATAACAACCTTTTAACCCCTACACAACACGGATTCAGGCCAAATCATAGCACTATGACAGTCCTCCTGTCCTTTCTTGAGACTGTTAATACAGCACGATTCGGTCACATTGTTTCCACCTTACTACTAGACCTCTCCAAGGCCTTGACACTATTTCACACAGCCTGCTCCTATCCAAACTGTCAGAACTTAACCTCTCCCTCCTCCATAAATTGGTTCTCCAGTTATTTATCAAACAGATACCAAGCTGTAATATGGAAGAAAGCCACTTCCTCCTTCCTTAGCACCCCCACTGGAGTCGCCAAGGATCTATTCTTGGTCCCTCCTCTTTAATATATTTATAAATGACTTCCACAAATCCATCCCATTTGCAAACATCATCCAGTATGCAGACGATTCTACCATTATCTGCTCTGCCACCTCCCCCTCTCTGCTCCAAAAACTTACTCAAGAAGCTTTCTCAATTACTGAGCATTGGATGAAAATAAATCACTTAGCACTCAATGCCTCCAAAACAAAACTAATGGTATTTACCCCTTCCAAATCTACTTCTTTCGATATAAACTCTTTCTCAATTACCAGCCAAAACAACTCACCCTTGGAACTAGTATCTGAAACTAAGCTACTAGGTGTTCAAATTGACAATCAGCTTAAATTCAACTCCCATCTACAACTAAATATTAAGAAAACTCATCAAAAACTAGGTATGCTCTACCGGCAGAATCAGTATCTTACTAGCTCATCTAAAATCACTCGCTTCCTCCTTTCTCATCCCTCTCTTCTCTACGGGGCTCCACTACTGACTAATCTTCAGACCTCTCTAAAAAGCCAGCTTTCCTCCTGCTATAACAAAATTGCCAAATTCGCAAATAGCCATAGGTCCTCCACCCACCACTGTTCCTCTCCATAAACTAAATTGGCTCGAACTACCTAATCATCTTATCTATATACAGCTGACTTTAGCTCATAAGCTCATTCTCAACCCCTCTCTTTGTCCCTCCCTGTCTTCTGCCTTCAAAATGCACCTACCAAATAGAGTCTTAAGGTCCAACAATCAAAACCTACTCAAAGTTCATAAACCATCTTATCCCCCAGGTAAACACCTATTATCCTCTAACCTGTCCCGTCTCTGGAACTCACTCCCACCATCCATTCGTACCACCTCTAATCGCTACATATTCAAAAACTCTCCATACACATCTCAGGTCCCAATGGGATTGTTCTTGCTCCCACCCCTCATAAATATATGGCATCTTACCTCCTCTATGCCTTCATACTCAACTTTACCTAACAAAGCTTGTGTTCCTTCTGAATAACTACTCTGTAATGTAATGTTATGTTCCTTCTCAATTACAACTCTGTTATGTAAATCACATTACTGTCTCAGCTCACTTACTTCGCATTAATCTTCATTTATTGTATTGTTTGAATGCTTTTGAATTTTTGAGCTAAATGTTTTATCTACTACTTGTATAATTATCATTATATTTAGCAATCTTGTATGTACCTAATTTTGTCTGTGCTGGAGCTTTTCTCCCCAGGACTCCATTGAAAACGGGTTCTTTTGGCCCAATGGACTATCCTGGTAAACCAACTGCAAATAAATAAATAAATATATATATATATATATACACACACACACACACACACACACACACTTGGCAGGGCTGGGATCAGAACACAGACCTAACTACCTTATCACACTACAGCATTACGCATTTACAGAATGTGCTACCGTAATTACTAGATCACAGCATTCACAAAGGCATACATTTAGCTTGCTGGCATCAGCATTAAAGGCAAAGATGCCGTACAGATTCTATGGAGAGTGAATAGTGTAAAAGCAATGTACTGTTGTCATGCAGCAGGAAACTCACACACACACATACACACACAAACGTGGCAGGATTGGGATTAGAACACAGACCTAACTACCTTATCACACTACAGCATTACGCATTTACAGAACGCGCTACCGAGATTACTGAACACAGCGCTCCCAGAGGCATATTTCTAGTTGGGTGAAATCATCCGCAAAGGCAAAGAAGCCAATAGGGAATGTATGTGGTGTGAGGTGTCTAAAAACATTATCATGTCCCCAGGCAGCTAGAAACACACACACACAGAGGCACACACTTGGCAGGGATGGGAGTTGAACATACACCTAACTATTTTATCACACTACAGCATTACGTATTTACAGAACGTGCTACCGAGATTACTGAACACAGCACTCCCAGAAGCATACTTCTAGGTGGGTGACATCATCCACAAAGGCAAAGACACCGATAGGGAATGTATGTGGTGTGAGGCATCTAAAAGCATTACTGTGTCCTCAGGCAGCTGGAAACACACACACACACACACACACACACACACACACAGAGGCACACACTTGGCAGGGCTGGGAGTCGAACATACACCTAACTACCTTATCACACTACAGCATTATGCATTTACAGAATGCGCTACCGAGATTACTGAGCACAGCACTCCCAGAGGCATACTTCTATGTGGGTGACATCATCCACAAAGGCAAGGACGCCAATAGGGAATGTATAGAGAGTGAGCAGTCTGAAAGCATATTACTATCCCAAGGTAGACGTAGACAAACACATGGCAGTGGTGTGATCAGGGCAACTAAATATCTACGGAGCACTACAACAACACTACATAGATACGGGACGTGCCACAGACAGTACACCCTGCAAGACAGTCAACCAGTGTTTTCAATATAGACATCCATCGTGACATTGAAAATAGACATCTGTTGCCTGGATGTCCACCATCGCTATACAGGTTGTCAATGGCCATGCCCATACACAGAGGCACATCACCAACACAAGGTGTCACTAGCCATGCCCACACGCTTAGTATCACATGTCCGTTTGGAATGTACTGTGTGTCCATCTACACAATGGCATACTGGGCATGCTCACACACTTAGCAGTTGCAAAGGGCCATCTTGCATGCACACGCAGACTAAACATGGAAGGGCACAGTATTGTATTACTGTCCCCAAGTACATGAAGGCCACTCACATGTATTGACCAGTACACACTCAGGATCCATCACAGATGTCTGACGTGCACAGATGTCTGAGGTGCAGATCACAGAGGTACACACCGCAATCTACAATGTAGCCCTCAGACATCACCATGTTGTTGGACCAGCAATACACAGCCATACATCAACACAACACCGTGTGACTCATGACCAGTGGACTGTACATAGGTGTACAGCAACTGTGCAGACTATACATGTACCGACATGGTTCCATCATGTGTTATGCATTGCAATGATACCACTGTACGTAACCAGATCAGCTCTACACATACCAGGGGCCCTGGGTCTTACACAGCTGTGACAGATGACTGTCGCTGTACACCAACAAACACACGTTTGGATATGTCATACATGTAATTGCAGTGGATATGTGCATGGACCACACACACAACACATATGTACATAGCATAGCTTTTGCTGTCCTCCATGCAGACAAGTGGCTACAGCAATCATATGCATGCAAATGGAAGGTGGGTCCATGGCTGTTGAATGCTAACAGTACATGAGGTAGCAATGTTGACTGAGGACACATTCCCTCTGTACTAGTTACCCATGACATGCATCATATCATACAACAGTCCATGTGTTATGTATGTCAACACACATGTCCACCAATTGCAATGCATACAAACATGGCTACATGACAGGCATGTAGGACCAACACACATGTACAAACTGTAGTGTGCATGCAGCTACCATGCATGTGCAGTAGCTGATGTAAGTAACTAATCTGTGCCTAACTACAACATGCAGTTGCAATGCAGCCCCATCATTGACACCTGTATATGGTGACATACTGACAGTATGGTAGGATGTACATCAGGTATGGATGGATGTGCGTACATAAAGTGGTGATCCACCTGTGTAGATGGATGTTCACCGGGGATGGCTCACAGGTGTGTCACACGCCATCCTACCATTACATGTGCAAACAATACGCTATGTTACTGTTACTTGATGGTGAAGACATAAAACCTACACAGCGGTAGGGTGTTGCCAACTGTATGTCACCTGACACCTGTAACACTTACATCCTCCCGTGTGCATATAGCAGCACAATTGCTGGACATAGCGTTGGTACACATAATGTGGCCAATACTGCTGCATGTCTGTTAGATGTATCATCATATAGCAGGTGTATCATTCACAGTACTGCCATGTGTGTTTGCATGTGTGACCATAGATGCCACATATGGTGGGGAATACATCCCAATTGTTACACACCCCTGTACACTGTTGTAGACATCTGTACATACTGCAGTGTGGAAAGCATGACGTAGGCAGGTGTGGTGTGTGTATCACACACATCAGCTATCAGTATGTGTATGACATTTGTGTTCTCCACAGTGTGTGTGTATGTCTGTATGTATGTACGGCTGTCTGGTGCATGGAGTGAGGGTGTATGCTACCATACTGAACACACAGGATCCTTAACCCCTCATGGTGATGCAGTCTACTACCCTGTTGATGCCATCGGTCTCAGCTGTACTTGCTACCTGTACATGTCCTTTCTTGCTTCTCTGTGTTGCGTCGTGTGAGTGCACAGTACTGTGAGGGTGATGACCACATAGGCAAGTGTCCTCACCTCAACACTATGGGGTGTGCGCTATAGTGTTGTTGACCCCGTGAGTGTGGGCATGTTCCTGTAATTTGACAGGGTATTACTGCTACACAGTCAGGCCTCATGCTATCAAGTGGCCTCTAACGTTATCATTGGCCAGACCGCTGTGTACAACCCCTGCACCATGTCAACATACCTGCAATGTGACCTGGTATGGATGTCACATCTCTAGCCACTGTAGCCTATTCAACTGCACACATGCTGCTGGATCAGTATATGTGTGGACATCTGTGGTATGTTAGACTTTCCAGCAGTCCGGCTGAGGCTATGTATAGCATGCTGATATTGCCATACATGCCTGTGAGTACTCCACAGTTGCACATGGGAGACTGCAAACACTGCTACCTGTAGGCACATGCAAGTAGACCATAAGGATGGAACCAGGGCATCATTACCAACACGCTGTTACTGTTGTTACAGAGACACATACTGTGAACATATAACAATGCATGCTACACCTGTACTACATGGTATGTCTGGTGCGTGTCAACAGTACACAACTAATGTAATATACATGTCGCTCACTATTCTTACACAACTAATGTAATATACACTTCCCTCACTAGTCATACACAACTAATGTAATATACACTTCTCACTATTCTGTTCACCCTGTGCATCTGACCATTTGGGCATGTCCCTGCACCGATGGTGTGGATGACAGGGATGCGGCACAGGCTTCATCATATGCACAGGGTGATAATGTTTGCCAGTGGCATAGGCTGCACCAATGGGTGACATCATGTGTGTGGGTAAGGGCCGGTGATTATGATTGGACATGTCTGTTCAGTATGCATGTGGGTGTTGTGGTGCCCTACAGATGTGTTTGCTGTGTGCATATATGTGTGCACACAGATCTGCCTTTTCTGAGGCCTACACAGGGGCATTATTGACAGCTCCAGAATGTACAGACCAGGTTGCACAGCTCACTGTGTCTGGCCATGGCCACGTGACCTGTGCCTGCCAGGGGTTGCATGGGCACTACCAGGCGGAGGTACAGATTGGCTACTGTCCGATGACACATGTCCACTGGTACCGTGTCCCCACTGGGAACATCCAGTGCCATGTCCACGTGGCCTGCTGTGTCCTGGTGTGGACAGTGCAGCACCAGCTGCACTGCTACTGCTACCGGCACTATGGGAGCGGGCATGTGAGGTGGCACGCTCACATTGACCTGCACTAGGTTGTGTAGCTGGCCTATGTCCATGTGGCCTACGCCTCACTCCTACCAGATGTTCCAGCACAGACAGCTCACGCTCGCGGATTGCCATGCCATGGTCAAGGATTCGGACCACATCACCCAATTGCCTGTCCAGAACATCAGCAATCTGCTGTTGAGCATTTGCCAATGCCTGGATGTTGTCATTTAGGGTATGGATAGCAGCCCTCTGCAGCCTCTGCCCTTCTCTGTTCTGCCATTCAGCATGTGCCTGTGATGCCATTACAGTCTGGAACATGTGTCTGGTGATACCAGCTGCTGTGCTCTGTCCTGCAGGTGCATGTCTGCCAGAGGTCCTCCTATGAGCAGCACCAGCCACATGCCTGTGTGGCACATCTGCAGACATTACACTGACACCATGGTGTGGAGACACATCTTCTGTAGCCACCATCATTCTTATTCCACGCTAACAGACGCTGACTGTCCTTCCTCTATGGCCACTGGTGATGCGGTATGTGTTGGCAGCAGAACTGTGTGTGGGGAAGAGGGGGACATAGCTGGGATGGCAACCATTGCCACAAATTCAGCCCCTGACAACCCTGCCTGTACCTCATGCATATGTTCATCACTGCTAGTATCTGTGGGGACACTAACATCAGATGGACCGCAGGAGGGAAATGCACCTACATCACCTGTGGATGCAAAGAAAGACTCTAAATTACAATAGACACACACACACAGACACACATACACACATACACACACACAGACACACAGACACAGACACACACACATACACACACACACACACACACACACACACACACACACACACACACACACACACACACACACACACACACACACACACACACACACACAGATACACACACACACACAGGCACACACCATGCATGTGATTTGACAGACGGCATGCAGCATGCCTGTGATACAGCAGACGGCATGCAGCTCAGACATTAATAGTGTTAGTAAGCATGCCCCCTGGGGTGTACACTACAGCAAGCAGGTGTCATATCAGTAGCCATGCAGTTCACACAATCATGGTAGTATGCATGCATCCCCATGATACACCATGTGGACCAGAACAGGATAACAGTACACATGACTGACGTGACCTTGACATGTAATCTGCTGACGTGTGCATTAACATGCATACATGTCTGACACAATGGTGTCCTGACACATGTACAACGTTATAATGGGCATCACATTGCAGTGTTGTCTGCATGCCCTACAGATAAATTGCATGTTTAGCAAATGTGCATGCGCATGGAAGGGTAGTTTTAGCTGTCTACATTGCTCTACAGTGTGAAGTACAGACACTGTGCCATTGCACGGCATCATGAGGCGTCTATATTGCTATACAGTGCATAATATGTACACATTGCATAGCCATAACTGCATGCATACCCATGACATAACTGTGGATTGTGACCCACGATGCTGAGGTGTATACACACCAAACCATGCTGTGTCATGTGACAGTTCACTGGAGGAGCTACTGATGGCACCCCTGCACAACAACTACAGAGTCTTAGCTGCCTGGCAACCATGTCCACACATAGCGGACTTGTCAATTCACCATGTCCCACATGACATTGATGTACCACACACACGAGGTGCACAGCTAATGGTTATGTCCTACAGCAGCAAGGGAAATGTACTGTATCTGTGGCCTGATGTGGTGTCAATGTCTGTGGAAGCTGTAGAGGTGACTACTGTCATGCTATGACACAGGCATGATGTTCAACACATCTTAAATGGTAGACGTCAGTGACACATCCACTAGCTCTGCACAGGCTTTTTAGGATGTCCAGTGTACCACATCAACTGTATAATCAGTCAACTAAGGCTATAATTGGACCATGTGTGGACAATGTGAAACAGGGTGTATACACATCACATCTGTGTGGCTACGTATCTCTGGCCATCCCCCATGGCCATGTGTGCACATGTGTTGGACAATGTGTGTGATGGCCATCTATCACACATGTCTGTGTTATCCCATATGACATACACCCATAGATGTCAGATATGTCACCATCCACAGGGATATGCAGACAACAGGTTGTATGTGTGGTATGTGGGGTATGGGTTATGGGATAGTGTGACATTATTGCAGCCAATACACTATGTGTCTGGGACATGTCAGATGGCACATCACAATGTGTGCACCCATTGCAGGGGCATATAACACAATGGTGACTCCTGTGGGCTGCCCATATCACAGATCACTGTGTGGTACTGTTTGCGTACCACATGTGCTGTTCCAATGTATAGTACATAAGCCTCCATTGTAGAACACCTCCACCGTTGCATGCACAGCTAACCACACATGTAGCAATGACAAATACTGTGGTTTCATGTCGGTGTATCATTTTATTTGTATATATTGCACATGGGTGGCCTGTGTGAATGATGGGTGCTGCGACCTGTATATCATGAATGGAATGAACAACAAGTGTACAAGTGTTAACTGGCCACATGGTGAATAGATCTATGCTTTAACATGCCTGATACTGATGACAGTCTCACCTTCAATGGACTCATGTCTGTGCGGCATGCCAGAGGTACCTGTATAGAGGTGACACAGCAGTATGAACATTATCCATGACTGTATGACAGCCACAGGGTGCACTGTGCATGTTAACATATTCACCTGTACAATAGCGTACAGTATGCACAAGTGTGCATACACAGGGTAGCATACTGTAGTATGCAGCATGTGTGTCCACATACCATGCATATGTTGTTACATTACATAATGTACAGTGACACATGCACATAAATGGGATATAGTAGCCATATGTGCAATACTGACTTACAAGGAAACTCCAGGCTCATTGGTTGGGAGACACCCACCTCCACAATGGCAGTTAGTGTTTGTGGATGCTGTTCTGAGGGTGTCCTCAGACTGGCCAGTAGCTCCTCAGTGTGTGTGAGTGGGGGCCTAGGTTGGTGGCCCACCACCTGTTCCACCTTGTTCCCTGGCGATTGCAGTGTCATGCTGTTTTGCATGTCGTATCAAGTCCGTGCAGTTTCTGCACATCTGCTGGTAGGTGCGGTTATGGCCACCCACATCGTTTACCATCCTGCAAATATCCTGCCACAGGTTGTCCCGCTGCTGGGCATGCTGTGGCACATGGCTGAACACCTCGTAGTTCTCATGGAGGTACGGGATGAGGACATCATCCTCCTGGCGGCTGTACACTGGAAGGCATGTACGAGGCATTATCTGTAAGACATAATGATGGTGACAGGTCACAGTTTCAGAGATGTACAGAGATACTGCTGCACATACATTTCTATGACATCTAGTACATCTGCACAGTTATCTTAGCAAATTATCATGACACTGACATGACTGACATGTTTGTGTCACACACATGTAACACCCGTTATGCATTGGATATCCTCACCATATATGTGTGTCACCTCATTACTGTGTTCATACTCCATGTGAATGCTGTCTTGATGTGGTCATGTCTGTTTGCCTGCACTGGTGTTCTTACCTATCTGCACATGCCTGGATGTGTCCACAGTAATGCTGTTGACCTTGATGCTGTGTATATGTCACATATCAACACAGGCACAGCCTTAAGGGACTTGAGCAGTGACAATGCACACATGCACATGGAAACCTGTACATGCATGTGTTTTGCCATATACATCTACGCAGCACTGTACAGCTGTTCAACATCCTGCCACAGATCACCTGTGTTGCACATGTAATAGACATGGGACAATGGCTAGTCAGATGTCATTCGCAGGGATGATTATCAACTATAGCATGTACAGGCAAGGTTTCCTAGCTGTATCCGATAGCCATTATGCCACCGCGAGGTGCATAAGTGCCACATTACTGAACAGGTGATACTACATCTACCATGTGGCCATCACACCATGTATAACAGGGATGACATATGCAGCTTTGATGGACAGGGTTGCATGGTATGGCGGGAGTATGTCACATGTATGGCACAGGGATCTGTCCAGCATGTGGCGATCCTAGTATTAGGATGGTGGCTGTCCATGACGTATGTCTTTCAGATCAGGATATGGACATGTAGCATGTCCAACATCATAGTGTAGCAAATGTCTTTATGCAAGGTAGACAGCATGCTGCATAGTGGAGGTGAGGATTGTGAAGGCTGGTATCGCCCATCCACGCATGGCCATTACCCCTTAAAGGTGATAAGGGATCCAATATTGGTCACCCAAGTGCTGTGTATGCCTGTCCAATGATCTCCGTGCTCATGAATGTCACTCTGTCATGACATGGGTACCTCGTATGACTACCTAAGGGGCCTGGAGATGTCACCAAGTCAGGGAGGTGTACTGCACAGCACCATCCTTTACACAGTGTCCATAATGCTGACCACAGCCTAGGTGGTAGTTAATGAGTACAGGGATGTTCACCTAGTGGTGACAATGCTGATATCATCCATCAGAATGTGCACATATGTCACACACTTCACCCACACAGCCCATTCTGTATGTTGTTCACAACACTGAGACAGCTATTGCTCATAGGTCATGGCCATTCACATCCTTACATACACAGATGTCTGCCATTTGTCTGTGTGCTATGGGCTACAATGAGGGTGGAGTACAACACATTAACCCTGTTTTACTGTAGCTGGCACTGGTGTGATATGCACATATCACTCTGGCACCTTTTGTAGTTGTGGGTCTGTCAACAGGCCACTGGTAGAACACTCTTGTGACATAAAAAGGTACTTGTAATCAAACATCCGAACTGTCTTGTATATCTGTACTACCAACATCTACATTGATAATGGTTCATGGACATGCAGACCATACTCAGCAGGGTTATAGTGCGGTGCCACCAATTATGATTGTTGTCACCACTTGTGGGTTGATATTATCCAACACCCTATCTGTATTGTATGTTCATGCTCAGCACTTGTTCAGAACTTGTGAGCATGTCATGAGCTACTGATTAATATAGCACCCATTCCACACCATTTCTCACAGGTACACTGTCTGTCCTCACATTTCCAGCTTGTTTACAGTACAACAGCTGTTGTACACATGTAACTATATCCTGTGAGACATGGTTGTATATACAGGCATGTCCAACTGTCACATACCAGTGCTATTGCCTGTCTATATGATGGATATGTCGTACATGTGGCAATATATCAATTGTCTCATGTACACAGTCAATGCTCACCTCCCAACATATGACACTACAGCCTGTGGGGGATGTACATATGCAGCCCTGCTGGTGGTAATGCTGTCACCAACCCTGACTGCACCTGACAGTCATGTGGGGATGTGTAATATTCACAACACACCTCACTCATCACATAGTCTCACATGATCTCCACCACAGGCCACACATACGAGGACAACTTGTGCAGTACTTCTCCATACTCTGTGTAGGCACCAAAGGCAGCCCCCATCACCAAACACAACAACACCAACTTATAGCCCACAGATTCATGTGTGCTCATCATATACAGCCAATAGGGTGTTATAACATACACAACACAACAGTCATAGGTGACTCTGTAGGCGGTCACACTGCTGTTCCACTCAGCAGGCTACACAAGGCTATAGTCACTTACATCTTGCTGTCGGGTAACTGGTTCTGAAACATAACCTATGCACCCTTGCCACACCTCACCAGGTACGATGTGACTGTCATTCTCCATGTTAGTGTGACTGCCCTGAGATGCAACTTCACAGACTACGTGTGCAGGGACATGCAATAGCTCACCAGTCTTGTAGCACTGAAGGTGTGGGCCAAGCCCTGGGGAGCATTATGCATTCATCCAGACCTGATACCACTGTACAACGACTGACTGTGTCACATCAACAGTTGCCTATGCTTCGGCTGTCATTCCACAGGCATCTGGTATCTGTCCGCTTTGACTGACAGAGTACAGATCACATGTAAGGCTCTTGCTGCTTCTATACTGCCTGTCTTGCACAGTTTCCAATAACAGTCACCACCATGGGAACTGGCAAGCAAAACATGGGGTCATGTGACGCAATGCTTGACGTCTTCCTCTGTGACGCATGCAGGCAAGGCACACATTATAATGCACCACTTCAATATCTCTGCAGTGACTGGGACCTGCCTCTAGGCTCTGCAGAGCACACCTGCAATGACAGGTTATAGACAGACCATACCTTTCAGGCACGTACCTGGACCGGCACACCCACGGCTAAGGTGTTCCCATATTCCACTATGTTGTACACACATCCTGGTTAGTTACTTAGCACAATGCAGCAGAGGTGCTCCACGTGCAACTAACTGTGTCCAGAACCGCTATACACATTGTAACAAGCTACGGATTCAACAACATACCCCACGGTTACATTTGTTGGTGTACTGGACAGTAGGGCTCAGACAGCTACTACTGATGTGAGACTGACACTACCCCACACTTAAGTGGGATAGCCACTCATGTACCGACACATTAGGCCAATGCTGTCCGTGAGTCATAACCTCCACTCGGCTGGATCAACCCATGCACACCACCTCCAAGACCAACATTATCCTTGACATGAACACTACCAACATGTGACTGGTGTTCCACACCTGGGGTTATCCCCTCATTGGTGGATTCCGAATATATGCTAATCACCCTTGTTAGCCACATCCCAGCACCACACCCTTCATGGCATACACAGTACATGAGTACTACAACACCTACTACAGACGTCTTATGACAGCGGTAGTTACCGTCATGACACCCGTGCAGATGGACAATGCACATACAAACGCTGAAACATACCCCAGTGCACTTCATTAGCATGTGCACAACTGCATGGATCATGCTATTCCACACAGAGCCATGATGGTACCCACCAGATAACAGACGCCACTCTGGGGGTCAAGTTCCATGGACATAATTTACAACAACAGGTGGAGGCTGTTGCACAGTGGTGTACAATCCAATGGGTGGAGTAACTCACTGGTCAGCCTCGGTAGGGCCACGGGATCCCTCATCACATACTCCAAAACTAGCTATGTAAACATTACTGCGACACATTCTGGGGTGTACCACAAGGCATTATGGTGGTATGTCAGTAGTCAATGGCAATACCTACATCTGCTCTCACATACAACAGTCACTCAGGAACATTACAGAACCAGGTGATGTTGGCAATATGCTGGCAGATGGATTCAATGTTAACATTATACCCTCTCACTCACTACAGGGCCACAATCCATGCAGGAACATTGCGGTGTCCCTGTGGTCACACCTACACTATACTGACCTGCACTCTATACTGGCCCCATGTCACCTTCCAAAATCCCAGGCTGTGATGCCCACAAACCTCTGAACGACATGTCTCCCCACTAGGCCACCATATTCAGTAATAGCCTTGTATCAGACATTGTGGCCCCTGAATGGCACACAGCAACAGTTATCACACTCCACACAGGTGGCGCCACAATGCACCAGTGGGACTATTGCCCTACACACCTGACTGGACTGTTCTGCATGGTTATGGGGCACATCATCATGGATGTCATTCACAGAGACATTGTTGGGCTCCAGTCCTTTGATGCCACCCGGGTTGGACTTGTTAGGGCCAGAGCATGGCTCCTACACCTGGTGGATTCCTTTCATACAGTTACCAGGGTAGTTGATGATGGTACGGCGGTCCACACAGCCTACATTGTCCTCTCATTGCCTTTCAGCACCGTTATCCATTCTGGTATTGACAACGTACACATCCACCTGCACATCATACCCTATGTCTCAGTATGTTATGCATCGTGGCTCATGGACAGGACACACACACTGAGGGTAGCATACCATAGTACCTACTGCATTTCAGTTACACTTAGCATACCACAGTCCTCAGTCATAGGGCCCCTCATGTTCGGTATATGCTTCCCTGAGGTACAGGCTAGCACAGAGGGACTTTCCCTGCATAGCTTTACAAACCACTGCATACAAAGCACCATGATTGATCCACCAGCTGATACTGACTCCATCCATATGGGTGTCACTGTGACGGATACCTGATATGAATATCATGGCCTCAAGCTGCATGACACAAGGTGCATGAACATCACCTTTGCATTACACCATTCACCCACTATCACATAGGTGGTAGTCCCCTACATAAATGTCACATTGTACGTTTTCGTAGTACACACGTATGTCGCACCCACTCCTGTGATTACCATATTGCCACTGTGGTGTGGATATCCTTCTATATGGCCACATTTATCTGTACTGGGTGTGTAGCTGGTACATAGGCACCCATTGTACCACTGAACTCCAGACTTCTACACACATTCAAGGGTACAACACCCCGTTTAGGGTGTACCTTACACAACAGCTACAGCTTTACATACCACAACATTAACACGCCATGACATTTATTGAGCTCCGACAGTTAAAGTATGCAGCTGAACTACAGATACCACGTCTGTACACATTTCCATACTACATACTCAGGGGTGACCTCTGCTGAACAGACAGGGCCCATGTCCACAATAATATTAATGGATATACTCCACATACGCGACATAAGCAAAAGCCACTGTGAGCAACATGCTCATGGATATGTGCACACGCAACAATGAGTGGGATGTGCTTGAGGGTTACATTCCCAAACCGGACACTCACCATGCTTTGGAACATGATTCCCATGTACATCACGCAAGGACATTCAGTAGCACTGTTCATGTGATACCTCACTTGGTGGATGGGAGACACATGTACGTCAGGGATCACTGCAGTGGCTGTACTGTGCAGAGGTGCAGGTAACACATGGCTCTGCTGTTCACAGGACACTACCCTAGAGAGGTGCCACTGGTGTGAACACTGTAGTTGTGCTTACACATAGACTTTCCAGACTGCATAGTACCCCACTATGAACCTGTGAAGCTATTCCATGTCCTTTGTGCATGGTTACTTGGTAGCCCTTCCATTTAGATTAGCTATCATGCTATTACAATGTCCCGTAACTACAAGCCATATGTATCCTGTTATTGTACATGCCAATAGACGATACCTTTGGTATGCATGATATGCCTGTTATGCTGTGTAGCAAATCTGACATATCTACCTACAATACTATACATTACACATATTTTACACAGTATCCCATAATGCAAAGCATACTTGCACAGCGGGACTACCATAGACATGTCATTGTCGTTACATGCCCATACACATGCCTACTGTGACAGTATATCAACATATACTATCCCCTGCTATGGCACGTACTTGTTGAACATACCCTACCACTGATGGTGGGTGGTATGGAATTGTTCTGTTTAAAGCCCTCATGTAGCATCCCTTGTGGTGTCTGTCATGTTTACCTTGTGGCCCACTGCTGGATGCACAATTTCTACAAGCGTTAGTATGCTCAGCAAGACATCACTACATAAATACCTTTTCCCACTTTATGCATTGCGGGCACTTTTAATTAATGCAAACCAGGCTATACATACACTAACATAATTAATACAAAACATACTATACATACACTTACATCGAGTGTTCTACATATCTTGTTATCGCTCCAGACTTTTGTCTCTCTTACACTGTTTAAACAGTTATATGGTATGAGCATACAGTTTGAATGTCTGGCAAGTCATCCTTTTATACGTCGATACCTGTAACATGTGGTTTCCTACTGCCAATTGGTGTTCCTGAGTGACTAATTACTTGCACATCAGCTGTGCAGCTACTCCATTCGCCAATTATGTGGCAACAGTGGGGTATAATTGAATTTTCCACTTGGGCCTTGCCCATTTATACCTTCGGGGAGACGGCCTGTATTGTGTTTTGTTGTGTGTAATTGCAACTGCTATGTGTATAGACAAGTAGAGTTTGGATTCATGTCCCCTGTGGATTGTGTGTGACGGCTAGAGTATGTGGTTCAACATGTGGGTGTACCTGTCATCCAAACCGTCTGATAATGGACTATTGCAAACAAAACCTGTAACATCGCCATTTGTTCCATTATACAATGGCTACAATTTTGCATGGTGCCTTTAATTGTGTCTCTCACAAGGTATGTTAACGGTTCTGCAGATGTAGTTGACTGACTGGATGTTTGTGCTGTAATTACAGTCTGTATTGCTATAGTTTCTAGTGTGGGGGATGTCGGTGGGTGTATGTAGCATATACAGGTTTGTGGGGCTTGCATTTCTACATATTCCATATATATGTGTGTGGGGTTCTTCCCTAATTAAAGAGCTATCAGTTAGTAGACTTATGTTATGGGATTTTACATTGGGCCATTGTTAAGTGGTTTCTATATTGTATGCAGGTCAGGTTGATACTTCCATACCTCCGGAATTGCAGCGATATGTAAAGGGATATTTCTAAATGACAGCTATCCCGTGTATTTCTGTCCCAGATATTTGCAGTCATTGCAGTTGTGTTGGTGACAGAACCTCTTTGTCATGGGTTGCCACCTTTTCATATGGCCATTGTTGGACACTTGCGGGACACACAGCGGTATTTACAGGCCAACACATAGCACGGTCAGTACACAGGACAGCACATACTGTTATCCTCAATACATACCTATTGTTGTGGGACTTTGGCTACTTATCATATTGCATGTAACGTTTATGTTTCTTACATACAGGCATAACTATTTCATGCAACTATTACATAATATATAGGACATAATAATGTCCTACAATCTCGGACAGTTGCCGTTTGTAATGTTTTATGTCAGGACACACCTGCCCAGGGAGGGGCTGTCCTTCCTAATATGGGACAGGTGGTAACCATATACCTATGGCTAGCTATATCCACACCTACCGTAATGAACTACCTCTGAGTTGGCACTAACAGACATACGATGCAGACACACACACACACACACACACACACACACACACACACACACACACACACACACACACACACACACACACACACACACACACACACACACACACACACACACATTACAGTCACAGGGAAATGCACACGGCACCCTCAACACACACATACACAGACTACGGCACTCACAAACACAGTTGAACACAGTACCTACGTGGACCGCAACACCGGCAGTGGTAACTAAATGTCCCTTCATATCATCATACTATTACTTGCGGGTTTACTGTTCCGGTACTGTGTTCTTTCGGTCTTTCAGCCTTGTGGTTACACGTGTCGGTATGTGACAGATTCCATAGTTGGCGGTATCCTATTTATTTGTACCTCCAAGGTGTTATGAATGTCATTGACCTATCTATATATTAGCAGATATCGGTGAATCCGTATATATCAGCATATATCACTCTATCGCCCTTTCTATCTGTATTATATATATGTATATATGTTTATATATCTCTGACAGGGAAAGTGACAGGCAAGCTACACTTTTCATTGTGTACTTGGTGTATACTGTTTCCTGGACTCCGCACATTTGTGTCTGAACCTGTCACATTACACACCTGCCATAGGTTAGGGTTACCACCTGTCCCACTTTACGAGGGACAGTCCCTCTTTGGGCAGTTGTGTCCTGCAAAATATTTGTAAACATGGCAAATGTCCTGAGATTTTAGGACAAACTTATTTCCTATAGTTTATGTAATAGTTGCATAAAACAGTTATTCTGTATCTGAACCAACTATATGTTATAAGAAACAGAATAAGTAACTAAAACATTACAAGAATAAGCATTTAGCTAGGCAAAACAGTGAAGTTATAATTTTTGTACTGGCCGGGTGTATGTGTCGGCCTGCAGACATCTGACATATGTCCCACATTGGTCATTTGAAGAGGTGGCAACCCTACCATAGGTATATCTTGGCTAGTAATAGTGTTAGGTGATTGTATACGTCATTGCGTGTTCTACTCCTGGCAGTGGTCGTTCTACCCTTCAGAGCAGGTGCTATTAGTACAGGGGTGAATAATGCTGGTTTCATCTGTTGTGGACATCACTGAATGTGATCTGCGCGATATTCGGAGAAGCTTAGCCCTGTTTCATGCATATCCGTATAGTCATATTTAAATGTCACTTACCAGCAGTGGGCAACGCATACTCCTGCTAACGTGTGTTAAACATGATCTGATGACCTGCATCTGATATGCATTACTCATGCCTTCGGGATTACGTTACATCCCTTACAGGACGTGGAACCGGGAACATGCATGACGGTCACTGCATTTAACACTTGGACATCTGGGATTTGTACACGTGTTATGTCGTATTGTATGTGGAGTATACTATGGCTGTTACTCCATACTGCACTCACATGGGTAACTCAGTTGGTTTACATATTGATGAGTCCAGTTAATGGTATGTCCATGTGATGTTTACTGGATGTGCACCGGCATTGGGTATGTATATCACATTGAGCCACACATGATACTGTGCTACACCTTCAAACGACCGTAGGTGGAGCATGCTGGGGTGACAAATACCTGTCATGGGTACACCTCATGCCTTGACACAACATGCATGATTACATTATGTGCAGCCCCTCATTAACACAGCAGGGAATCCATGCTGAGTGTGTGCAGAACAGTGCTTGCACACATGTGTTCCCGCGATTGCCTCTGCTCCACTAAGCAACATTTGGTTACTCGATGTTGTGGCAACAGCAGACACTGTTTGCCCCGTTTTGTGTATGGCCTTTGACAATCAGATGTGTACCTACCGATGTACCTGGGAACCTATACACACAGCACCAACATATGCTGATAGGCGCATGTACTGTTCAGGTGTTGACATTCCGTGTTCCAATATCTGTTGTGTGTATAATGTTGGAGGCCTGCCTATGCAGGATTCACACAGTGGGCCACCTATACATTACAATTTAGAGGTGGTCGTGTTTGTGTGCCATCCATTTTACTGTGTGTGCAGGTGGAGAGGTGTGTCAGTCTGTAGAGGCCTACACTGTCAGAGTATGTGCTATACGTACCCTCTTTTCCAAGGCGTAGGCATATTGGACATGCCTACGTCAGCCTACTGGGGCTGGCACAGTGTGTTCATGGTCTGAATCCCTCTGTGCCTGTGATGGCCTTGGCAATTGCGGTGGTCTATGAGGGCCTTCACCATTTTGTCCCTGCTGCACCTGTTTCCGCAGGATCATATTATGTAGCATGGCACATACTATGAAGATGTGGGCACATGTGCCTGGAGAGTACTGCAAGGCTCCACCAGATGTATCCAAGCACTGGAACCATGATTTCAGCATCCTGAACACATGCTCTATGATGATTCTGGTTTGTATGTGTGCCTCATTATGGCATTCTTGCATGGGTGTGTGTGCATTTCTGATGGGAGTCATCATCCACGGCTCTAGTGCATAGCCAGCATCCCCCACAAGGTGGCCATGTGGGATGTCCCCCCTGAAAAATACTTGCTACAGCTGTGAGGCATGCCAGATATGGGAGTCATGGTAGCTTCCAGGGCTGTCAGCACACACATCCATGATAATGCCCTGGGCATTGCACACAACCTGGCTGTTGATGGAGTGGAATCCCTTTCGGCTTATGTAGCGCCTACCATGCTCACCGGGTGGTGACTTGATATGTATGTGCGTGCAGTCTATTACACCCAGTACCTCCAGGTAGTGTGCCACACAGTGGAAGTGACGCATATTGCTGGCCAACTCCTCCTGAGTTCAGGGGAAGTATATATGCTCACTGGCATGTGGTAACATGGCATCCAGGAACTGGTGTAGTACCCTGGATGCTGATGCCTGTGAGATCCTCATTATATCTCCAGTTGACCTTTGAAAGGTACCTGTGGCTAGTATTCGCAAGCTTACACATACCTTCGTGTCCACTGGGATGGGTTCCCCTCTGTTGTTTCTGGTTCTCAGGTGTGGCCGGCACAGCTTCATTATTTGCTGTAAGATGTTCCTGTCCACCCTATAATGCTCTTCTATCTCCAGATCATGTAGCCCCTGGTAGGTTACCCTTGGTCTGAACACTCTTCTCCTCCTCCTCCAGGGCCTGCGGTGGTTGTCAGCATCATCCTCCACAACACCGTCAGTCTCTAACACATGCTGATGAATCACAGCTATGGCAGCTCCCAACATGTACATTTTAAAAGTTCCCCATGTGTTTACACCTATGGTGCAGTGTTTGGGAATACACAGGTGTGTGTAGGGTGCTTTCACACTTTATACTATTGTGCTGTGAACACCGATGATGTCATAGGGTGTGTATGTAAGATCGTAGCTACAGGGTATCTTATGTGTTTTACTACCGGAACTACTATTGTGGTGCCTTTGGTGTTGAATTACATTTGGCTGCCGTGGATTACCTCTTGACCTTCCCTTTACATTTCTGCGCATTTCACCTACCATTTTCTGGCATGCATCCAGCAGCCTGCTTTCATTTGTACTTTCCTAGACCTGGCTTATCTTGCCTAATCTGTTCTATTGCCGGTCTACTGTAGGTTTGCTTTGCTCTGCTATGGCAGATCTCCTGTCTTTGCAATCCAATGCCTCCCCTCCTTTCTTTGCATTCCAATGCCTCCCCTATCCTGTTTTGCAGGTTTCTGCGAGCAGACTTGTCAGCTGCTGTCGATTGGCCACCATGAGTTGATTGGTGTTAATTGCTCAGTAGTACTCCAATTACCCTACTTCGGCATTTCCTTCTTTTCTTCCCCTGACCTTCCTGTTTGTGTTATTGTTCGTGGTGCGTGCATCCGCTTACTGGGTTTCGGACACATTTTCATCCCTGTACACATGTGCTTTTTGGCACCATATGTGCTCTCAGCTAAACTAGTCTATATCTTCCTCCCCACCCCTGTCCTGCAGCTTTGCTTAGCAATGGCCAGGTCACATTTGCATTGCTCCAATGTGCTTACTGCTATGGTGGCACAACCCTCTGCTGATGTCATGCATCTCCTCTGAGCCACTCCTCGGTGTTATAGCGCTGCACCATATGGTTCATCCTTCATCCAGCGGGACATTTGTGATTCAGTATTACCTGACTCATTTGCATGGCATTGACTCCTAATTCATAGTTACCACGCCGAACACTGCCGCAGGCCCTTAGCAACCCTTGCACCTTGTTTGTTGTGTACCATGCCTACCATTGCATATTATGGTGAAATCCTGATTTGTATTACATTGCGATTTTCTGACATTTGTATATATTTTCTTTGTGTTCCTGTTTGTGCACACATGCCCTGCGGTTGTACTGTGCGTTACTGTGGACATGACATTAAATGTTGTTTTTTAGGTGCTGTGCATCGTTTCTTATGCCATTGGCTGTGTATTTAGCCATTGGCATATGTTAACTTTGTAATACATGAGTCTGGTCTGCTTCCATAGCTCTGATGTTCTGTTTGGGAAAATGTAAACCGTGTTTTTTGGTTTACATCTCTGTGGGCTTACCTTACGCCTGCACCACTTCATGAATCACTATATGCCTTCATCTGCATGGTGTGACACTGCGCATGGGGTGATTAGCATACCTATGCCGAGGGCTGCGCAGTTCTGGCGTACTCCAGTAGTGCACGTGGAATTGGATCGTACCTGAATTGCTTGATGGCCATATTTGGCGTTATTCCGCCTACGCTACGCCTGCGCCTGATGCAAGCTTCATGAATCCCTGGGAATGTTTCAGTGTTGGTTACTTGGTTATAATAATAATATTCATGAATAGTTTATTTGATTGGAAGGACATATATTATTTTGAGAATACTGCATTTCTTAAAGAATGTGCAAATTAATTCCTAGACTTCCAAAACTGTTGATATTACTAGTACATCTCACAAAAAACAGCCTCTTTCTTAACTGATAATGCTGAATAGTTAACATAAACTGTACAATAAAATTAACATATTTCAATTTCTTTTCACGTTAATTTTAGAAAGAACATTAACACTGAAATTATAAGATGTTATTAAATTAATGGGTACTTACAGTAGAGAGAAACAAGAAGTCCATAACCATTCTTTGTAGTACTATAAACTGCAAACCAACACTAAATTATCAATTTGTGATATAATGATCTTGAATGTAATGGTGCAGACCAGTTATGTAATTAGTTTGTAGGATGCCAAGATTATACTATTCAAGTACACTTGATAGCTAATGAGGACCATTACAGATATTTAATTATGTTAAGAGATGTTCAATTCTGAAGATTGCATTAATACCAGATTTAGTTAAATCTCACACTAGACTAATTAAACTGAAGCACCTTTAAATGAGGTAACTATTATAGATGTGAACTTAAGATAGGGCTGAACCATCAAATTAGCCTGTGCGGAATTAGCTTTGGATTGTGTCAGGGTTATGTTTTGCAAAATTAGCTTTGGATTGTGTTAGGGTTACGTCATGCAAAATTAGCTTTTGATTGTGTCAAGGTTATATTGGGTAGGTGCGTCCACTTCCTAAATTGAATTACATTTCATTTAAAAGATGAGTTCCACAAATTCTGCATTTCACATGCAATTAGCACATTTTTAAGAAAATAGTAATAATCATAATATTAATAACATATTAGCCTCAAACAAAAAAGGTACAATATCGCAGTTCTATAGTCACTATGTGCTCAGGAATCTAAATTAGTTTTCAGCTAGCCTGTATTTAAAATATTATGAAAGAGGCAACATACGATTTTATAAAGCAGAAAATGTCATATTGCATATTATGAGTTGAATGAGGCTTGTCTGTCTTTGCAGAGTAACACTATGAACTATACTGGTGTTGTGTTAGGCAAACTGCTTAAAATAAAACTGAGTGTTTGCAACATGAGCTTCAGATATAGTTTTTGATCCATTTAATATAAGGTATGGAATATTTATTTAGTTTTTGGTTTATGTTTTGATTAAAGTGTTGTCCAGTTGGATAGTAGCCCATTTTCTGTTAAGACCCAAGGTAAAAAGCTATATAATATAACAGCAGATACACAGGAACTATTCACCCTAACATTTTGAACATCATGATCAGCAGTGATATAAAGTATGACATTACATGAATAGCAATTTATACCAACCTAAATTACACAGTTTCTACAGTACAGGAGAACAAACATACCACTCAACTGTTCAGACTTACACAAAATGTCCAGATTTGTCTCATATTTTTGGTATGTTCCTCATACAATTTGCAGTTTTCTGGAAAATTATTGAGGATTGAAGTAATTAAATAATACCATATAATGACAGACATTTGAGTTCCAGATTATAATTATAATTTCAAGCCTGTTACTCTACCATTTTTTTTAAGTTTATAGGAGCAATATTTAACATCTGTCCCTATCTTTGGGTCTTTGTCCGCACATTATTTTTGGCTTTGTCCAGATTTCCTGCAATGCAAGATTGATAGGTATGATAACAAGTATGCATGCAAACAGCACAAGAAGATTTTAGCTGTAATTTATACAACTGGATTAAGAAATCTGGTATGACAGAACAAAAAACAGGCATGCCAATTTTGAAAATAAATAAATAGAACAGTGATGGGCAGATTAGTTAACCACTGAAGTTCACCTGCAAAAGTTGCATTTAACTAAGTCACTACAATGCTTTAAGCAACATTTTTAAAGATGTGAAAAGAAGTCAATCCATCTTGGATACAATTCCTGAAATAAGCATGTTCACCTGAGTTTCATTTTCTTGTTGTTTTGATGATAAACATTTTCCTTGATCAGAGATTAAGAGGGGCATGGCAGCATTCTTCAAATTATAAGGTGGAGCTTGAGGCTTTGCAATGAAGGAACAGTTTGTCCTTGTTTGATAAAAAGTAATTAAGTTAGTGCATGAAGGATGGTAACTTGAGGGAAACTTGTAGGTAAAAAGAATTTGACTTAGGTGCACAACCCAACGTGCATTCTCTGGGTATATTGTAGCTTTGTTCCAGCCTTGACAGGAGATCTGATGCCAGAGCACTGTAAATGATATGGCTAAAAAGAAACATAGAGTTTATATGACATGTCACAAGTTTTAGTTTAGAAGTCAAGTTGAGGTAGTATTGAACCCTATGGGACTTGACTAAGACATTATTATTATTATTATTATTATTATTATTATTATTATTATTATTATTATTATTATTATTATTATTATTATGTCTTAAATTACAAATAAATCACAAGCTTAAAAGTCATGATGCAGAAAGGGGCATTTAAAAAAGGCATGAAGAACCTGGAAAGCAGGTATTTTTAGAAAAGGAACAGCACCCTCTTAAGCATTGCTTATTTAAATATAATCATGCCAAAGTTGCACAGAGATTGGGGAAATAGCTAAGCACTAAAATATCAAGTCATTTTTTAATTTAAGCATACTCCCAGGAAACAGATCCAGCAAGTGTTACACCTAGGTATTTTATTGTATTTGTGAAGAGATTGCTGTCACCAATTGTAATTTTAATTCGATGTAGCTGAAAACAGGAGAGGTTATAGTGGCAGATACTGAAAAATATGGAGTTACTTTAGCTTGCACTGAGAACAAGGTAGGAATCACTGACTGAATCTCAGGGTATGGCAAACATCCTTTTTACACTGTTCTTGCTACTTTTTTCCTTCTGTAATTAATCATGGACAAGTTACCATAGTGCTAACATAAAGAGTTTTCAAAGAGACCGAGGAGGAATACAGGCACCAATATTGATTCTAGTAGAACTCCTTTGCTGCTTATATACAAAGTGGATAGTTTGTTATTTGAAATTTCCTATGTGTCAGATTGCTGTGGAGCCAACTAAGGGTGGATTGCCATGTGATGAGCCCTGTATGAGTAATGATTTTAATAGTCTGAAGTAATAGTCTAGAGAGGTATAAGAAATGTCTCGGTGTGGGTGGAGCCATGATGGCCAACTGAAGGCAGCTTAACTTCAGAGCTCTGTAAAATTATTTAGCCAGACAGGAATTTAGTCAACAATATCAACTAAACTTTACAAAATCATGTCAATAATACTTTGCACTTCACTTGTGACAACTTTGGGAGATTATTTTGAAGAAATTCCTGTCAAATTACTTGAGACATAATAGAAACAAAATGAGCATCATCAAATACTGTCAAATAGATTCAGCACTGAAGAAGGA
Organism: Protopterus annectens; assembly: GCF_019279795.1. Lineage (NCBI taxonomy): Eukaryota > Metazoa > Chordata > Ceratodontiformes > Protopteridae > Protopterus > Protopterus annectens. The sequence goes on from NC_056731.1 coordinate 1,072,755,966, forward strand.
AACACACATGTTTACTTCATCTCTACAAACAATATCTATGAAAATAGATAACGTCCAGC
>NC_056731.1:1072802614-1072885114 GCF_019279795.1 Protopterus annectens
TCCCCTACTATCTTTGCACTCATATGCCTCCCCTTTCCCGTTATGCAGGAGTCTGCATGCAGAGTTATCAGCCGGCGTTTGCCCTTCCTGCATTGATTGGTGTTAATTGCTCATTACGGATCCATTTACACTGCTTCCGCATTTCCTCGTATTCTCCGCATTACCTTCCTATATCCGTGGTTGTTGACGGTGAGGCAGTCACATGACTGGTTTAGGGAACGTAGTCATCCTCGTGCACATGCATTTGTACGCGCATTCTGTACTCTCAGCGCATCTATTTCCTAACTTGCCAGTCCTGATGCTGTGATGTGCATTGTACAGCCCAGATTTGCTGACCTCCAATATCCTTCCTCCTACAGTGGCACACCCCTCTGTGGTTGACATGTATCTCGTGTAGGCCACTCCTCGGTGTAGTACCGCTACGCCGTTTGCTCCATCCTTACGCGCGCCGTTTTGCGATTCACTATTATCTGCCTCATTTGCATGGAATTGACTACTAATACATGGTTACGGCGCCGGACACCGCCACCACTCCTTGACAACCATTGCGCTGGGGTTGCAGCTTTACATACATACTATGGTGTGTGGTGGCTGTGCAGCTGATTTGTGTTCTACTGCTCTTTTAGGACATTGTCATATTATTTCATTGCTTTGCAACTTCTGTGCACATACAGTGTGTTTTGCATACCTACGCCGGGGGCGGGGACGGTCCGGCGCACGCCGGTAGTGCACGTGGAATTCATTCATACCTGAATCGCTAAGCAGCCATATTTGGCATTATAACGCCGACGCTATGCTGGCGCCTGGCGCAAGGTTCATGAATCCCGGGGCAAGTTTATTAAGGTATTTAAATGTAAATAAACCTCAGTTAGTATTCATACAAGAAACTCATTTTACATCAGCTGAAAAGAATGTCTGGAATCCCCATAATTATACAATACTAACCCATTCTTCATATAAAGCTAAAAAGAGAGATGTCATGATTCTCTGGAAAAGAAGTGCCATTCACCCTCAAGTTTTAAATAAATATAAGGATCCTGAGGGATTATTAACCATCATCATTATTAAGCTTAATAATAAAATTTGGTCACTAGTCAGTCTATACTGGTTTCCAGGATTAGGTGTGTCAACTGCAAGATGTCATCTAGATTTTATTACAAATATTTATAAAGGTAATCTTATACTGGGGGACTTCATTTGTATTTTAGATGATCTTGACACTGCTAACAATAGACCAATAATGTTAACATCCACAACAAAACTATTTAGGAAATGAATTGATTCCTTTAATTAATATGATACTTTTAGCTCTAAACATAATCAGTCTGTGAAATTTTCAAATGTTGATAACAGGTTGAAAACCCAAACTAGGATTGATAGAATATTAGATTCTAATGATTTAAAGCTAAAACTTTCAAGTTTTTCTCTCTAATGCCTTGACCAATTTCTGATCATGATTGTCTCAAACTTGAAATACGGCTAAATTTTACTAAATTAATTTTCTATACCTAGAATCCCTGTGTATATCATCAGAATTAAAGATTTCACACCTTAGTTATTAGCGGAATTAAAATCCTTTCAGGAAGTAAATACTAGTTCTGATACTTATGTAATAATCTAATCTGTGCACAAACTGTTTACTAATCAGCAAGTCAATGTGAAGACATTCTCCCAACCTTGATAAACTTTATTGTCTCTTTTCTCCTTCACTTTACAGGTAGTTTGAATTATTACTTACCCCCTCTGAGGCCTTCACTGGTTTCCACTGATTGCCTCTCTGGTTTCTTTGCACCCCTTGTGCTATCTCCCTCCCCCAATACTAAGTCTATCCCCGGGATTCATGAAGCTCGGTTCAAGGCCAGCATTAGGCTTGCGCTGACCGTGTGGCTTGCAGATGGTGCAGTAGCACCATATGCATATTAATGAAGGCACGCTGCTGTCACATCCACGTGCATAGAAAATGAGCGCAAGTGCATGGGGCATGTTGAAGTGCCGCACGGAGGCGTGGAAATGTTGGCTGTTGATGTGCAACCTAAAATGCTGAATATTACAGTCTGCCTGCAATAGTAATCACACCTGTCAGTATCCATGGATACTGAAACATATACAAAGCATGCAAGACAGATCTTGCGAACACAAAATTAAGAAGCAAAGACAAATGCACGTTAGCGAATATCGAGTCTCCATCCCTCGAACAAATGGCATTTAAAACCATGTGCCCGTATTCTAATGCAGTGTTGATAGTTATACCAAGTGGAAGTGAAATGCATCATGTTAGCGTGCTGCCAATAGCTAAGTCTAGCCCAATGGTCAGGGTTACCACCTGTCCCACATTGTGAGGGACAGTACACAGCTGGGCAGTTGTGTCCATACCAAAACCATTATAAATGTAAAATATCCCTCAACCGTATGACATAATTATGTTCCACATTGCATGTAATAGTCACATGCAATAGTTATTTCCGTATGTAACATACCACATATTACAAGAAATAGAATAAGCAAGTAAACGAAACAGAAGGAGCATATAAACTGATTCAACAATAAGCTAACATGGAGGCATAAAACAAAAGTATTATCCGTTGTACTGACCGTGAGTATGTGTTGTCCTGTAGAATCTGATCTGTGTCTGGAATATATCCCATCCTGGCTATATGAAAAGGTGGCAACCCTACCAATGGTCAAAGCATTCGGCCAAAATCCGCCCATCTGTGGTCCAAGCCGTTCTTGTCAGGATGTGTCAAAGTTGAACGGGTATTACCCGGGTGTACCTACCATGTCATGAAAGATAAGTATTTGTGTGTACCTATGTGCATGATGTACAGCATGTGGAAGGTGAAAAATGCTAGGGTAGTCCTCACAACCATACAGGTACCAGAGATATGTAGTGTATGCAATGTGTTCCCTTGACCGTGCCATGGGCCATCAACCAAAGAAGGGATGGATGGAGTGTTTGGAATATGTGTGTGTGTGGGGGGGTGGGTAATGTTATAATCCACAAAGGCGAGACTGTGTTGGATGCACAATAGGTGAACTGGAGGTCTATGAGGGAGCAGTGGGTGAATCAGAAAGAAACAGAAAGAACAAAGATACGCATCTGCAATGTAACCTGACAGGCCATACTGTAGAACACAATCACACAAACATATGAATATTAAAATGTGCGATACACATGTACAGAAACGTCACCGGCACATACCCACAGAATGGTCTGGACGGAACTGAGCCATCCAACTGCAATACACCTGGATGCATAATTGAATACCCATCATCCCCTCTACAGCACACAATCTGCCCCCATTACTGAAAGTCCACCAAATCCAGCCATACTCGGGCTACTAGCTTCGCACAGCCATATCTACACATAGTGACCACTACTCATATGTAGTAGGCAGTATCACCCTAGGCAGTGTCAGGATTGCAAACTATGTATCCCTTGCATGTAAAATCCTATCACATTTTCGTAAGTCCAAAAAAATCAAAGGTCGTTTTCTTGTTCAATTTTTGGATATCCCTCATGGGATAAGTATCCTGTGTAAACATCAGTCTCGGTATAACAACACAATGTCCAGTCCTGTAGACATCTGGACACAAGTTGTATGTGCAGTAGTGGTTCACAAGACTGCTCAGCCTCCTGCCAGTCATGCAGAACCTACTACCTGGGATGAAACACCTGCCTGTGATGCACGTCTCCCCACATGAATTATCGAGAAAATATACTGTACACAGTCGCATAGTGGCACTTGGAAATAGGGCGATTAAGGCGATGAGATAAGCAGGGTACCTCCTGTCCCACTTTGTGAGGGACAGTCCCTGTTTGGGTAGGTGTGTCCTGACCAAGAATGATACAATGGCAAACGTCCTGTGATTGTAGGAAATAACTATGTCCCATATTTCATGTAACAGTTGCCTAAAACAGTTATTTCTGGATGCAAAATACGTAAATCATACAAGAAACAGAATAAGCAACTAAAGTGCTACAGGAATAGGCTCTCATCTAGGAAAATAATTAATGTTCTAAACCCTGTACTGACCGTGGGTAAGTGTTGGCCTAAACAATCTGGTGTGTCCAGAATATATCCCATCCTGGACATATAAAAATGTGGCAACCCTACCAATGGTCAGAGCATTCACACAATAACTGGCCAGCCTCTTAATCACTCACAAAACCAGTGACCTTTGGAGGAAAGGTGTTGAATGACACTTGAATGAATAATGACAATAATTAAGAGTAATAGATGCTTTTAACTTCAGAAAATAAGTATTAATACATATGCTCTGAATCTGTCAACACGTTTCAAGTTAATAGTACTAATATTGTAGAAGTGTCCATGATTGTCCGATTTGTCATTGCCTTGTCCCTGTCACTGTTGAAATTAGTTCTTGAGTGTTTGAGAGGTTCGCACACATATGTACACCAACTGTCATATTTGTTGACAGTACTATTGAATACCTGTAGTGAAGTCATAAGTGATGGCCAGAATAATATCCTTCGGATATAGGGAGGTAAAGGCAGAAGGGATGCGCGGTGTACATTCAACTGTATGGAAATGTAAATAGGTATGTAGGTGTATGTACAGACAGATATATATATATATATATATATATATATATATATATATATATATATATATATATATATGAATGAATGAACATGGTAACAATAAAGCATTCATAATGAATGTGAAGGAAAACACCAGTGGAAACACTCCCCACCCTGTGTTATGTCGTGGAACCACCCCACCCTATATTATGTAGTGCCAACATAATAATCTGGTCAGAGGTGCCCAAAACCCTGCGTCTGTAAACACAGGTAGAATGTTAAAATTGGGACCAACTCTGTCCATGTGCTATGTCTGACATTTGAACAGGTACAGGGCAGTGCCGGTCACCAGTCGGACAATCCTAAACCCGGATCACCACATGAACACCCTGACAATCAAACACACGTATGTGCCAGGACTATAAGCTTTGGAGTTCTGAGTATCCTTGGAGTGAGTAAACATGCAGCATGGGTCCAGAGCAGTAGGGAATAGGGAATGTCGCATGTGTAGTACTGCGGTTTTCCCAGCAGGAGAATGGATGCCTGCTGTGCAAGTGAAGCGGTGAGGCATATGTTATGGTAGCTATGAACCATGGGTATACATATAAATGAAGCAGAACACCAATAGTGTAGTGGTTAGAGCATCTGCCTAACGTAAAGGCATTCCCAGTTCAAGTACGACTATAGCACATATTATTTTCTTGTGTAATGAATGCCTCTGTGCTGCAAAGCCGACATTTAAACATGTAAAGTTGAACGTGTGTTTCGCATGGGGCCATTAACAAGATTCCTTCAATCAAAGTGGTACTGTCATAATGTATAAGGCACACGTAAGCACAAAGAAGTGGCAGTAAACATATGTAACTCACAATAAGCATAAGCAAGTGCGCCTGCACGTGTGTAAGCAGCTCCCAGCATAGCAAATGTATGTTGTTATGTACAGATGTATCATATATATATATATATATATATATATATATATATATATATAAGGTGCTATTTTACGACCTTACTGATGAAAAAATCAGTTTGGCTTACATTCAGGAAATGAAACAATCATGCAAGTCTTCTTCCTGTTTTGCGTGCATTACACATGCATACTTCAATTGGCAGGACTACTGTCTTACTGAGGAAAAGAGTAATTTAACTGGGAGGAAGGAATGCTGAGAAGAAAAACATAGACAACTGTTATTCTAATCCATTAGAACTGCCCAATAAGTTTACATTACAAATTGTTCCTGTTCCTAAAAGAAATGTAAAGTTTTTGGTCAGTTAAAAGGAATTAAAATAACATTTTGAATAATAATCAGGTCTGCCCTATCATTACTCATAGTTGGCATTTCTTCTGGACAAGGATATCAGTAATTGCCTGTTCATCTTCACTTTGCTGTTTGGGGAAACAATTTTGTTCGAGTTTTCATGCAGCCACTTCCCCCAACAATCAAAATCCTGCAGTGGGTGCATATACACTGGTGAGAGAAACAGCATCTGAAAATGTATTAAATTCACCATCCAAACTGTGACATTAGACACTTGTATGAACTCATATTAGACACACTTAAGAACCCAATCAACAGGATGATATCAGCCATTATAACTCAAGCGTGCATCTGCAATGCACGCAAGCCAGGGAGAGGGTTTCTCAAACTGTCCCTGTTCCTAAAAGTAATGTGAAGTTTGTGGGTCGTTGTAAGGAACTAGAATAACAGTTGAAAGTGTTTCATGTACTTGGATTTGTGAATGTATGTGCATATCACTCTGGTTGCGATAATACGTATGTACCATATTTATATATATATATATATATATATATATATATATATATATATGTGATTGTAAATATAATTCTGTCCAAATAAGCACCCAAATTAGAGAAAGAAGGCTGAGGAACGTTGTAGGTTGGCGAAAAAAGAAATTTATTAACGCTGTCAATACAAATCTGCGTTTTCGTATATCCCACTTCATCAGATAAAATAAACATGATGCAAGTACTGTTTAAATAGCATGATGAACATCAAACAACTGATCTCATTGGTTATCCAATATTTAAAATTTGAAATTTAAAATGGTAGTAACATTTAAAATATTTCAAGAATATAGATGTGAACAAATAAAACATACATAATAATATCCTAGATTCATCTATCAGAACAATATAAATATATATAACTCTTCTAACAATAAATAAAAAATATATATAATATAATATGTGTTATTAAAAATAACTTTTACATGTACAAATTCATATAGATGAAAAATCTGTATCTACATGTGCCCTCTAGTGGTGCATGTTAAAATACCATAAATAATTTTTACTAGAATTTAGCTGATCTGAGTTTTAAAACTGGCATAATAGAAAACATTTCATTTAAACCGGGATTCCTGTTGGCCTCAAGTGTAATTTGCCAAAACAGTTCCCTATATTCCAGCTTTGCCTCCTACATACCTCCCATGATTTCCCTGGGAACTATTTCAAGAACAAAAAAGGAAAATATAGATAGTGGACAGGACTTCCTATGGCGAAATAGTGCATTTCTAGGGTTCACCTAATTAATCTTGTAATTGTGTTCATAAATCCTAGTCCTATGTTTCCTTTCAGTTTTCCCTACATAAAATGCGTTACAAACCTTGCATGTAGCTAGATAAACTAAACCTGAACTATTACAATTTGCATGTACCTTGTTTGTGATGTTTCTATTCCTACTGGGAATCTCTATAGAAGGAGCATTCACTATATACGAACAGTGAGAACACATTCCACACTTATATGTGCCGTATTTTAAATGGCAACTGGTGTTGTTTTTTCGACTTCCAAATTCAAACATATTCTTAAAATTCAAATCCCGTCTGTATATAAAGTATAAGGGCCCTAATACTTTGGGATCAATATCAGAAATTTGTTGAAATCTATCCCATGCCTTATTCACTAATCTTTTTATAATGTTAGAATCTCCATTATAATCAAGGATATAAGTCTCTTCGGGGTCCTTTTCATCTTTTTTATCTTTTTTAAGAATTGGTACATTAGTATTAGGAAAGTTAACTATGTCCTTACCTAAAATAGGTCCAAACCCACCCTTTCTACCAACAGAAACCTCTTTTTCTACCTGGCATATAAGGTCCTTTGGATAACCCCTCCTTTCGAACATGTCACAAACCCTTTTACTTTCAGCTATAAATTCTGTATCATTTGATGTCATCCGACTGATCGTTACCAGCTGCCCTTTAATAAGATTTTTCTTCTGAAAGTAAAGATGACCACTGTTGAAATGCAAATAAGAGTTAGAAAATGTTTGTTTCCTGAATATTTTTGAACTAAAACTACCCATTTCCTTAGAAACACTGATATCCAAAAAAATTAATGTATCATAGTCAATATTGTATGTGAAATCCAGGAAATGTGTAGTAGTCCTAATTTATTTCAAGAATTCCATGAATTTTTTCTCTGTATCAGTCCATAGAATACATATATCATCCAGGAAATGTTTATATAATGTCCAACAACTTTTAAATTCACTATTCAAGATGTATCGATCTTCCCACCAAGAAAGTACAATATTAGCAAAAGTAGGAGCACATCCTGCTCCCATTGCCACTCCTTTAATCTGTTTATAAAATTCTCCCTCAAAATACATAAAATTATTGTTTAAAACTATTTCCATAAACACAAGAATATTATTGAAGTCCTTATTACAAAATTTTCCATATTTTAACATATATTCTTCCAGCCAGTTTAAACCTAGTTCATGTGGTATACTACCATATAGATCCACAACATCCATTGTGATAAACATTAATGAATCGTGACAATTCACATTTTAGAAATCTTAATAGATCCCATGAATCTTTTAGTACTGCAGATCCCTGGTACGCTAATTTTTTAAGTTTTTCATCCAAAAATTTAGAAATAAAGGAAGTTATGGAGCATTCGGAAGAAACTACCAACCTTAAAGGTGGGTCCTTGGAATTTTTGTGGACCTTAGGAATTCCAAATACTGAAGGTACCCTAGGGAATTTGTTATACAAAAACTTATGTGTATCCAAATCTAAAGAACCTTCTAGTAATAAATCATCCAATAACATATGTATTTTTGAGTTAGCTATATTCACCTCATTAACTGATGCTAAGCAATATTTGTGGGTATTTTGTAACTCATCTTTCATTTTAGATTCATAAATAATTGTATCCATCAGAACTGTGCCACCCCCTTTATCTGGTTGCATAATTCTGATGGTACGATCTGTTTTTAACTCATCCAGATATTGTCTTTCCATTAATGTTAAATTAGAACTCACTTTGTGATTTTGTACCTCCTTTCTGAGTTCCCTTTCTAAAATAGTCTCCAGGTTTTTCAATTGGGGGTGTAACGGGGGGGGGGGGTTAAAGGTTCCTTTTCTCTTTATAAATGAATTTGAAACAAGATCTGAATCTGTGTTTCCAAAAATTAAAGCTAAATTCTTTTTTCTGATAAACAGTTTTAAATCTATAATGGTTTTTACCAAGTCCGTTTTCCTGTATGGCACATACTTGAAACCTTTTGAAAATAAATTAAAATGCTCCAAATCAATAGAAATATGACTGTAATTAAAAATATTGTATCCCTGGTAGGTGTAAACATTGTCAACCACAGAAATGTAATCTTCTCCACCATTAATGGTGGTCCCTGTTTCATTTCCTATCGGTGTTGAGGGTAATTGTAATTGTAAAATGTCCTGGGCTTGTTTCGTATTCTGTCCGACCTCCTTGGGAGGGGAGGGTAATCTAAAGGGAATTCCCCCTGTCTTTCTGGTTGTTCGACCTGTTGTTCAGCATCAACATCCCCATATCTGTCCCCTTCCATAACATTCATGTCTCTTAGATTATCCTTTTCTTTAGTGGAAAACTTTTTGAATGGTTTGGGGGGTGGATAGGCAAAACCTTCTTTGTATTCCCTTAAATCCCTTTGTATTTTACCATGTTTTCTATTCATGTTAATAGTACATTTCCTATCTATTTGTATAAAAATTTCATGGTATTTAGCTTTCTCTTCTTCCACTGTAAACAGTAAATCATTCAAAATATTGTCGTTCAGCTTTTCCATTTTCTTCAATAAAAAAGTATTTTCCTTTTCATTCTCTTCCTTAATAGTTCTAACTACTTCTAATCCACATTTATCAAATATTTTAATGAGATTAGCATGAAAATCAGAACCAGGTTGAACCCTATTGGGAAATTTCCAGATTCTCAATCCCTTAGGAACAATTTTATGTTGTAGATATTCATTAAAATATACATTGTCACATTGAAAACCCTTATATTTATCCATCAAAACATACAAACGGTCCAGATTCTCTTTATAAGTAAGAACATTGTGAGTACTGCGTTCAGGTGGAACATGATTAATAAGATCATACTTTCTGTCTATAATATCTTTAAAATGTAACAAATTTGGTCCAAAAGCATTGAAACAGTCACCTTGTGTAGCGTTGTTGTCGCCACTTGAATTCAAACGTTGCACTGTCCTTTGAGGTCCGTTCGATGTTTCACTAGCTTTATTGTTAAAAATACTAGGAAATCCCATACAATCCATGCTTCTGTTAGGTAAAGGTAATGGTGGACCCTGTAAATCCTGTGAGTTGTTATCCGACCTAGATGGTATCATGCTATTCCGTCTCGTTAGCATTTCCTGGTTACCAGGAACATCTGATAACACCACTGCAAATGATTGGCAAACTGGTGTAAGCAGCTCAACAAGCTGTGAGAGCTGACCGATCATTTTACGCAGTTCCCCCTTCCACTTCTGGGCAAGTCGTCCTCTGCCTCCTCTCCTGGATGCTCAGCCATTCCCAAAAAAAAAAAAAAAACAGTAAAACACGATATGGCAAACAAAGAACCAAAGAAACAATTCTGTCCAAATAAGCACCCAAATAAGAGAAAGAACGCTGAGGAACGTTGTAGGTTGGCGAAAAAAGAAATTTATTAACGCTGTCAATACAAATCTGCGTTTTCGTATATCCCACTTCATCAGATAAAATACACATGATGCAAGTACTGTTTAAATAGCATGATGAACATCAAACAACTGATCTCATTGGTTATCCAAAATTTAAAATTTGAAATTTAAAATGGTAGTAACATTTAAAATATATCAAGGATATAGATGTGAACAAATAAAACATACATAATAATACCCTAGATTCATCTATCAGAACAATATAAATATATATAACTCTTCTAACAATAAATAAAAAACATATAATATAATATATAATATGTGTTATTAAAAATAATTTTACATGTACAAATTCATATAGATGAAAAATCTGTATCTACATGTGCCCTCTAGTGGTGCATGTTAAAATACCATAAATAATTATTACTACAATTTAGCTGATCTGAGCTTTAAAACTGGCATAATAGATAACATTTCATTTAAACCGGGATTCCTGTTGGCCTCAAGTGTAATTTGCCAAAACAGTTCCCTATATTCCAGCTTTGCCTCCCACATATCTCCCCTGATTTCCCTGGGAACTATTTCAAGAACAAAAAAGGAAAATATATCAATCAATGTTCGTATATAGTGAATGCTCCTTCTATAGAGATTCCCAGTAGGAATAGGAACATCACAAACAAGGTGCATGCAAATTGTAATAGTTCAGGTTTAGTTTATCTAACTACATGCAAGGTTTGTAACTCATTTTACATAGGGAAAACTGAAAGGAAACTTAGGACTAGGATTTATGAACACAATTACGAGATTAATAAGGTGAACCCTAGAAATGCACTATTTCGCCATAGGATGTCCTGTCCACTATCTATATTTTCCTTTTTTGTTCTTGAATTAGTTCCCAGGGAAATCAGGGGAGGTATGTGGGAGGCAAAGCTGGAATATAGGGAACTGTTTTGGCAAATTACACTTGAGGCCAACAGGAATCCCGGTCTAAATGAAATGTTATCTATTATGCCAGTTTTAAAACTCAGATCAGCTAAATTGTAGTAATAATTATTTATGGTATTTTAACATGCACCACTAGAGGGCACATGTAGATACAGATTTTTCATCTATATGAATTTATACATGTAAAAGTTATTTTTATAACACATATTATATATTATATTATATATATTTTTTATTTATTGTTAGAAGAGTTATATATATTTATATTGTTCTGATAGATGAATCTAGGGTATTATTATGTATGTTTTATTTGTTCACATCTATATTCTTGATATATTTTAAATGTTACTACCATAAATACATGCTGTATTTAATAACTAATAGATAGCTAGCATACTCTATGAATTTTATCTATTTTAATTATTCAAGACACCGATTTAAATGAATGTGTTTATTTAATTCATACAAGCTGGCAATGTTTACTCTGTTGCTTAAAGAAACTTTTAAGTGCTTTGGCTTGTAAATGGTTAATTAATTAATTACTTGATTATTTAATTGATACAATGATGCAGGAATTTGACTATATATAAGCATACAGTTTTATTTTTATGTCATGGTCTGAAGAAGCGTATTTTAAAATATGCAAAAGCGCTTACCGTTCTTTAATTAAAGTCTATCAATTTTAAAATATTTGTCGTGGTGAGTCCGAAGTTCTGTTATATTCATAACCATTTTAAATTTCAAATTTTAAATATTGGATAACCAATGAGATCAGTTGTTTGATGTTCATCATGCTATTTAAACAGTATTTGCATCATGTGTATTTTATCTGATGAAGTGGGATATACGAAAACGCAGATTTGTATTGACAGCGTTAATAAATTTCTTTTTTCGCCAACCTACAACGTTCCTCAGCGTTCTTTCTCTTATTTGGGTGCTTATTTGGACAGAATTGTTTCTTTGGTTCTTTGTTTGCCATATCGTGTTTTACTGTTTTTTTTTTTTTTTTTTTGGGAATGGCTGAGCATCCAGGAGAGGAGGCAGATGACGACTTACCCAGAAGTGGAAGGGGAGAACTACATAAAATGATCAGTCAGCTCTCACAGCTTGTTGAGCTGCTTACACCAGTTTGCCAATCATTTGCAGCGGTGTTATCAGGTGTTCCTGGTAACCAGGAAATGCTATCGAGACGGAATAGAATGATACCATCTAGGTCAGATAACAACTCGCAGGATTTACAGGGTCCACCATTACCTTTACCTAACGGAAGCATGGACTGTATGGGATTTCCTAGTATTTTTAACAATAAAGCTAGTGAAACATCGAATGGACCTCAAAGGACAGTGCAACATTTGAATTCAAGTGGCGACAACAACGCTACACAAGGTGACTGTTTCAATGCTTTTGGACCAAATTTGTTACATTTTAAAGATATTATAGACAGAAAGTATGATCTTATTAATCATGTTCCACCTGAACGCAGTACTCACAATGTTCTTACTTATAAAGAGAATATGGACCGTTTGTATGTTTTGATGGATAAATATAAGGGTTTTGAATGTGACAATGTTTATTTTAATGAATGTCTACAACATAAAATTGTTCCTAAGGGATTGAGAATCTGGAAATTTCCCAATAGGGTTCAACCTGGTTCTGATTTTCATGCTAATCTCATTAAAATATTTGATAAATGTGGATTAGAAGTAGTTAGAACTATTAAGGAAGAGAATGAAAAGGAAAAAACTTTTTTATTAAAGGAAATGGAAAAGCTGAACAACAATATTTTGAATGATTTACTGTTTACAGTGGAAAAAGAGAAAGCTAAATACCATGAAATTTTTATAGAAATAGATAGGAAATGTACTATTAACATGAATAGAAAACATGGTAAAATACAAAGGGATTTAAGGGAATACAAAGAAGGTTTTGCCTATCCACCCCCCAAACCATTCAAAAAGTTTTCCACTAAAGAAAAGGATAATCTAAGAGACATGAATGTTATGGAAGGGGACAGATATGGGGATGTTGATGCTGAACAACAGGTCAAACAACCAGAAAGACAGGGGGAATTCCCTTTAGATTACCCTCCCCTCCCAAGGAGGTCAGACAGAATACGAAACAAGCCCAGGACATTTTACAATTACAATTACCCTCAACACCGATAGGAAATGAAACAGGGACCACCATTAATGGTGGAGAAGATTACATTTCTGTGGTTGACAATGTTCACACCTACCAGGGATACAATATTTTTAATTACAGTCATATTTCTATTGATTTGGAGCATTTTAATTTATTTTCAAAAGGTGTCAAGTATGTGCCATACAGGAAAACGGACTTGGTAAAAACCATTATAGATTTAAAACTGTTTATCAGAAAAAAGAATTTAGCTTTAATTTCTGGAAACACAGATTCAGATCTTGTTTCAAATTCAGTTATAAAGAGAAAAGGAACCTTTAACCCCTCGTTACACCCCCAATTGAAAAATCTGGAGACTATTTTAGAAAGGGAAATCAGAAAGGAGGTACAAAATCACAAAGTGAGTTCTAATTTAACATTAATGGAAAGACAATATCTGGATGAGTTAAAAACAGATCGTACCATCAGAATTATGCAACCAGATAAAGGGGGTGGCACAGTTCTGATGGATACAATTATTTATGAATCTAAAATGAAAGATGAGTTACAAAATACCCACAAATATTGCTTAGCATCAGTTAATGAGGTGAATATAGCTAACTCAAAAATACATATGTTATTGGATGATTTATTACTAGAAGGTTCTTTAGATTTGGATACACATACGTTTTTGTATAACAAATTCCCTAGGGTACCTTCAGTATTTGGAATTCCTAAGGTCCACAAAAATTCCAAGGACCCACCTTTAAGGTTGGTAGTTTCTTCCGAAGGGTCCATAACTTCCTTTATGTCTAAATTTTTGGATGACAAACTTAAAAAATTAGAGTACCAGGGCTCTGCAGTACTAAAAGATTCATGGGATCTATTAAGATTTCTAAAATGTGAATTAAGTCACGATTCATTAATGTTTATCACAATGGATGTTGTGGATCTCTATGGTAGTATACCACATGAACTACGTTTAAACTGGTTGGAAGAATATATGTTAAAATATGGAAAATTTTGTAATAAGGACTTCAATAATATTATTGAGTTTATGTAAATAGTTTTAAACAATAATTTTATGTATTTTGAGGGAAAATTTTATAAACAGATTAAAGGAGTGGCAATGGGAGCAGGATGTGCTCCTACTTTTGCTAATATTGTACTTTCTTGGTGGGAAGATCAATACATCTTGAACAGTGAATTTAAAAGTTGTTGGACATTATATAAACGTTTCCTGGATGATATATGTATTTTATGGACTGATAAAGAGAAAAAATTCATGGAATTCTTGAAATGCATTAGGACTACTACACATTTCCTGGATTTCACATACAATATTGACTATAATACATTAAATTTTTTGGATATCAGTGTTTCTAAAGAAATGGGTAGTTTAAGTTCAAAAATATTCAGGAAACAAACCTTTTCTAACTCTTATTTGCATTTCAACAGTGGTCATCCTTACTTTGAGAAGAAAAATCTTATTAAGGGGCAGCTGGTTAGGATCAGTCGGATGACATCAAATGATACAGAATTTATACTTGAAAGTAAAAGGGTTTGTGACATGTTCAAAAGGAGGGGTTATCCAAAGGACCTTATATGCCAGGTAGAAAAAGAGGTTTCTGTTGGAAGAAAGGGTAGGTTTGGACCTATTTTAGGTAAGGACATAGTTAACTTTCCTAATACTAATGTACCAATTCTTAAAAAAGATAAAAAAGATGAAAAGGACCCCAAAGAGACTTATATCCTTGATTATAATGGAGATTCTAACATTATAAAAAGAATAGTGAATAGGGAATGGGACAGATTTCAACAAATTTCTGATATTGATCCCAAAGCATTAGGGCCCTTATACTTTATATACAGACGGGATTTGAATTTTAAGAACATGTTTGAATTTGGAAGTCGAAAAAACAGCACCAGTTGCCGTTTAAAATACGGCACATATAAGTGTGGAATGTGTCCTCAATGTTCGTATATAGTGAATGCTCCTTCTATAGAGATTCCCAGTAGGAATAGGAACATCACAAACAAGGTACATGCAAATTGTAATAGTTCAGGTTTAGTTTATCTAGCTACATGCAAGGTTTGTAACTCATTTTACATAGGGAAAACTGAAAGGAAACTTAGGACTAGGATTTATGAACACAATTACGAGATTAATAAGGCGAACCCTAGAAATGCACTATTTTGCCATAGGAAGTCCTGTCCACTATCTATATTTTCCTTTTTTGTTCTTGAAATAGTTCCCAGGGAAATCAAGGGAGGTATGTGGGAGGCAAAGCTGGAATATAGGGAACTGTTTTGGCAAATTACACTTGAGGCCAACAGGAATCCCGGTCTAAATGAAATGTTATCTATTATGCCAGTTTTAAAACTCAGATCAGCTAAATTGTAGTAATAATTATTTATGGTATTTTAACATGCACCACTAGAGGGCACATGTAGATACATATTTTTCATATATTTGAATTTGTGCATGTAAATGTTATTTTTAATAACACATATTATATATTATATTATATATATTTTTTATTTATTGTTAGAAGAGTTATATATATTTATATTGTTCTGATAGATGAATCTAGGGTATTATTATGTATGTTTTATTTGTTCACATCTATATTCTTGATATATTTTAAATGTTACTACCATTTTAAATTTCAAATTTTAAATATTGGATAACCAATGAGATCAGTTGTTTGATGTTCATCATGCTATTTAAACAGTACTTGCATCATGTGTATTTTATCTGATGAAGTGGGATATACGAAAACGCAGATTTGTATTGACAGTGTTAATAAATTTCTTTTTTCGCCAACCTACAACGTTCCTCAGCATTCTTTCTCTTATTTGGGTGCTTATTTGGACAGAATTGTTTCTTTGGTTCTTTGTTTGCCATATCGTGTTTTACTGATTGTAGATATACACATGTAATTAACTAGGTTACTTTACAGCAATTACGGGTAACATATGTTCAGACTGGGCATATGTTATTGGGAGGTCCAGTAAACAAACATTTACCTCCCACACTGCCCAGCTCGGCCAGTCAGACATACAGACACGAAATAAAAGTAAATACACAGCTGCTTTCCAAACCACCGGCAGGAAAGTGCCAATGGGAGAGATCTGCAAGGACTGCACTTTAAATATGGATAACGGGGTACCTTGCGGGACACCAAAAATTCGCCATACAGATGAACCTGTCATTATCGATGCGAGCAGGATGTAGCTGTACACGGAACAATAGGTTGCGCAAGTGTAATAACACATGGGTTGACAAAATGTACGACATGTGTCCCAAGATGGGAAGAGTGGGCAGTGTGTAGGGGTGTGCTCATACCCCAGCTGCGCTCACAGTAAGTATTTGTCATGAGTGCTGTAGAGGGGTGTCAGGTAGGTGAATCATGGGTATGCAATAATAGGCTTACGTGTGCAGGTGTTGGTTGGCAGAGATGTATTAGGCCCACCCAGTGGAAGTAATTAATATTCCTATGTGGGCACTGCTGACGCTCATACCTCCCAAACCTGAAGAGCATATCTACTGGATAGTCCGTAAACCATTGGGGGAACACATAGGGGATATATCAGTGCCCTGTTCCCGGCTATCATGGACATCCGTGATTATGAATCAGAATCTAACACAGTCCTAACTAAACCCTTCCAGAACTACTGATATTAGGTGGACAGGTGGTGGAATACACGTAATGATTAATGGCAACATGTATGAGTCATAAACAGCATGTACCTCAACAAATGTGAATGAACACATATGCCCTGTGACTGTCAATGTGTCAGGTTAATAGAACCAATCATCTAAATGTGTCCCTGAGGGTGTTATGCAGTGTCCCTGATACAGTGTTCATTCTCCCCCATTCGTATGTGAGGTTTGTTAGTGATGGAAAGCACATATTCCGCTGACCACCTTAGGTAAATGATAGCATAATAGTTTGGGGTTACCACCTGTTCGCCTTTGTGAAAGACACTCCACTCTGACCAGTTGTGTCCTGCAAAATGAATGTTACGGCACATGGCCTGTGATTTCTGGAAAAGAGTTCATATATTGTTTGTAGTGGTTGCATAAAATAATTTTGTTGTATCTGAAACACCTAGATGTTGTAGGAAACAGTATTAGCAGCTATAATGCTACAAGAATAACCTTAACTAATGCAAACCGGCGAAGTAGTCATTTTTCTACTGGCTGTGGGTATGTGTTGCCCTGCCAAATCTTACATCTCTACATATAGGTCCTATAGGGCTGCCACCTTTCCAAATGGCCAAAGTGGGACCTGCTCCATAGAAATGTTAGACGTACCAGGTCAGAACATACGTACAGCCATGCATAGTACAGAAATATACATATTAGCACAAATCAAAGCTTAGCCTAGCAGCAGTCAACTTGCTTATGCTACTTCACATAACATATCAAAGTGCCATTTATACAATAACCATTACATGCAACTATTAGAGAAACATAGAATATAATAATGCCCTCTAATCAGGACATTTGCTATGTCTAGAATATTCTCCCATGACACATTTGCCTAATGAGGGACTGTCCATGCAAAGTGGGAAAAGTGTTACTCCTAAAGTCTCACTTCAGCCAATTTAAAAGGTGAAAAACCTACAATAGGAATGCGGTAGCATGACCCGGCAGAAAGATGTGTTTCCCAAAACACATTTACATGTCTGCATTGCAGAGTATCGGTTCCCATGTATCAGCCAGATGGGAGCAGATTGTATGAGGAACACGCATATAATATGATTATGTCACTGGACAGACCGCCGATTCCATACAGTCAAATGCCTGCTGTTGCATAATGGTCAGCCATACCCGATACTGTAATCATGTAGTCCGACGTAATAGGCATCACAAGGGATCGCGCTCACCCAGCGTGAGTAACAAATGCAAGCACCAATGTCGGTGCACGTGCAAGTGAGGGAGTGAGTGGGTGTAAACGTGTTTGTCTACCAGTATGCGAGTATTGCACTGTTAAAGAAATGTGGAGTCTAAACAAGTATAAGGAGCTGTAATCAGAGGTCAGCAGTGCTTAACACCACGCAAACCCATGCACAACCGCTCCCAACTGCTGCAATGTGTCTTACCCACTCCATATCCAAAGGCCTTGTTCTGGCCACAAACAAAGAACTGTCCTTTGCAAGTGTTGGTAGCAACACCCTGTGCACACAGCTGATCTGAATTACCAATACACCATGGCATATATACAGACAATAGACAGTACCGCACACATACCATACAGCAGAGTCATCCAACAGTATAGCAATGTACTGGCAGATATGCCCAGACCACTGGTGTTTGCAGACCTGGCCGTCTTGTGTTTAAGTGTGTGAGCATGCCCAGTATGACCGTTACGCATGTTGTCAACTGACATTACCGTCATACCTTCATGTGTTTGAGCATGGCCAGTATGGTCAACTGGATTGCATGTGTCACATGTCCAAGTAGTCAGTACTGTGGTGCCGACCCCTGCGTTGTACACTGACAGGTGGCATGCTGTGTCTGCAGGGTAGCCAATGGTCATGTGGCATTGACTGTTGCTACATTTCTGCACAGCGTGGGGGGACATCCAACTGTATCCACATTCCTACACAGCACCCGGGGTGGCGCGCATGACTTTCACATGTGTACGTTGGAAGGGGGGCACAGCTGACAGTTGTACACTTCTGCTACTACTGTACTGGTACGCCAGGTACTCTATTTTAGTGTGTGGACCTACCTAATGTGCTGGCTAGAGGCATACCAGTATACTTCAGATCCTAGCTTTAATTACCAGCATAGTGATTTCAGACGTCCTAGCCTTCACAATCTACATCCAACTGCCTGGCCTGCTGTAGTTTGTGTGTGTGTCTGTGGGGGTTGGGGGTCATCCATTGGGCATATCCAGAGGCCATCGTATAGCATTTGTCTGTACTGGTCTACACCCGTCCAGCTGTTTGAGACTTGTGTGGGCTGTATGGACACACATGATGGTCAGCCCATAAACTGCAGTGGGTTAGGACACCCTGTGTACTACTGGCTACTATTGTGATGCCTGTATGTGCTACAGATGTCATGGTGCCACTATGGACATGTACTGTCTGCTGCCCTAACATTCGGCCACCAAATTCCATTGTATGCTCACATCCATACCATAGCTACAGGTAAAAACACATTCTAATACAACTAAAAATTGGTAGGTTGAATGACTTACCTTGAGGGTGTGCCAGACGTGAGGATGGTGCTGGAGGGCTGCCTATGTTGGATGCACACAGTGCACTTCCTATACATGGCTTAGCACAGGTAGTTTCATGTTTGGCATCCCTTTTACTGTCTGTGCGAGTCAGAGAGGGTGAAATTCTCTGGGTACCTACTGTGTCGGTGCATATGCCGTGCATTGCCTCTTTGCCAAGGGCAGGTCATACTGTGCATGCCTCCTTTTGCCTACTAGGTCCAGCTCAGGTAGTTCCTCCTCCATGTCACACTGTGCCTGTACAGGCCTTGGTATTGGTGGGGGGCTGTGTGGTCCTGCCCCATGCTGTTTCTGCTACAACTGTTTCTGCAGGATCATATTGTGTAGCATAGCACATACCATAACAATTTGGGTGCATGTAGCTGGTGAATACTGCAAGGCTCCACCGGATGTGTCCAGACAACAGAACCATGACCTGAGCATCCCAAACACATGCTCAATTATATGTCTTGCCTGTGTGTGTGCCTCATTATGATGTAGTTTTTCAGGTGTGTGTGCATTGCTGATGGGTGTCATCAGCCACGACTCTAGTGGTTACCCAGCATCCCCCACTAGGTGACTGTAGAGAATTCCCATATTGGCAAAGGTGTGGTACAGCTGCGTCAGATGCCATATATCGGAATCGTCATAGCTTCCAGGGCAGCCAGCACACACATTCAGTATAATGGCCTGGCCATCGCATACGACCTAGCCATTGATGGAGGGTATCCCCCTGCGGTTAATGTAGGCCTTACCCCGCTCACCAGGTGGTGCTTTGATGCGTATGTGCATGCAGGCTATAGCACCCAGTACCCCAGGGTAGTCTGCCATTTGGTGGAAGAGACGCATATTGCTGGTCAACACCTCATGTGTGTTGAGGACATGTACGTGCTCACTGGCATGTGGTGACATGGCATCTAGGAACTGGTGCAATACTCTGGATGCAGATGCCTGTGAGATCCCCATGATATCCCCAGTTGTGCTTTGGGAGGACCTGTGGCTAGTATACCTAGGCCTACACATACCTTGGTATCCACTGGGATGGGTTTCCCTCGGCCTGTTTGATGTGTCAGGTGTGGCCGGCACAGCTTAACAAGCTGCTGTAGGAGGTCTCTGTCCACCCCATAGCACTCTACTATCTCCAGCTCATGTAGCCACTGGTAGGTTACCCTGGATCTGTAAAGTCTACTCTGTCTCCTCACTAAGGGTTGTTCAGCAGCATTCACATCCTCACCATCCTCAGCCTCTTGCACATTTTGGTCTATGTTGCCTACTGCAGCCCTTCTCATTTAGTTGGATTGTGTTAAGAAATGTCCCCGCATGTATACACCGGTGGTGTAGAGTGTGGAAGAAACCTGTGTGTATGCTGCTTGGTCACTTTACCGTAGTGTTCTGGGCCAGGCTGGGCATGTAATCTGCTGATTATGCTAATTTTCACCTGTTTGCAAGGCTTGTTCACCTTGACTACTCCACTACTGCTGTTGTCCCTCCCAATTTCACTAGGCAGGTATAGAAACACCCCTAGCTTAGGCGTGCTAAGGCAGGAGCAATCCTGAGACACAGGGCTCCAATGTACATACAGTATGCCTGACACCCACCCCCCATGCTTTCACCTATATTCGAGTCATGCACCCGGTTAGCTATACACATACACTCTTGGGATCTGCATCACACCTTGGAGATAAACGGGATTCACTATTTTCAACCTAATTTGCATAGTATTGTCTTCTAATGCATAGTTATATGACCCATACTGATCCTCCAGAATAATAACCACTGCTTACTGTTGCTCAGATCTGCACACAATTGGTTAAAGGTGCCTTGCTATCACCGTATTTGATGTCCCTTGTTCTTCCAAGCAACAAAATAACCGGTCTCGACATGATTAGAGCCCAGGATCCTGCACACCACAGACAATGTGCTTTACCACTAAGCCATGGCAGATATACATACATCCAAGGTGATCACGTATAGATCATCCAGCACAGACATTCAATAGTATAGGACATGTATTCCATCATGTAGATTTATGTGTGCTAATGTCCACATATATATATATATATATATATATATATATATATATATATATATATATATATATATATATATATATATATATATATATATATATATATATATCCATATATATATATATATATATATATATATATATATATATACATACATACATACACACACACACACACACACACACACACACACACACACACACACACACATATACACACAGATACATAGATATAGAATTTATATCACAACAGCGGACCACATGACACCAAAGCTTTAGACAAGAATGAAAAGGAAACCACATGTACCACCTGCATTATGTAGTGGTGTTACTATCAAGGCAGTGTGTTTCATTGCATCACATGGGTCAGACTGTATTAAGGGTAAGAGTAGGGCTGCTGACATTTACTCACCAGACCTATTGGCGAATGTATCCGTATGTCTTGCCAACCCAGTCTCTTAGGCGATTATGACATTTGTGGACACTATATAGGAAAACAACAAAACACACCCTGGAGCTAGCCACTCACAGATACCAACACATAGGATATGACTGCCAAACACACACACCTGTCATGCCTTGGAATAGAGCACCTACTTGTCTATTCTATCACACTACAGCATTGTAGTTACAGAACATGGTACAAAGATTACTGGATCACAGCACTCCCAGAGGCATACGTCTATGTGGGTGACATCATCAGCAATGGAAAAGACACCGATAGGGATTGTATGGGAAGTGAGCAGTCTAAAAGCATTACTCTGTCCCCAGGCAGATGGAAACACACACACATGGCAGGGTTGGGATTAGAACATAGACCTAACTACCTTATCATTCTATAGTATTTTGTAGTTACAAAATGTGCCACCGAGATTACTGGATCATAGTACTCCAAGAGGCATACTTCTAGGTGGGTTACATCATCAACAATGGAAAAGATACCGATAGGGATTATATGGAGAGTGAACAGTCTAAAAGCATTACTTTATCCCCATGCAGCTGGAAACACACACACACGCTTGGCAGGGCTGGAATTAAGAAATAGACCTAACTACCCTATCACACTACAGCATTACGCAGTTACAGAATGCGCTACCAACATTACTGGATCACAGCATTCCCAGAGACATACTTTTAGGTGGGTGACATCATCAACGATGGAAAAGATGCTGATAGGGATTGTATGGAGAGTGAGCAGTCTAAAAGCATCACTCTGTCCCCAGGCAGCTGGAAACACACACACACTTGGCAGGGCTGGGAGTAGAACATAGACCTAACTATCTTATTACACAACAGCCTTACGCAATTACAGAACACGTTACCGATATTTTTGGATCACAGTATTCCCAGAGGCATACTTCTAGGTGGGTGACATCATCAGCAATGGAAAAGACGCCAATAGGGATTGTATGGAGAGTGAGCAGTCTAAAAGCATTACGCTGTCCCCAGGCAGCTGGAAACGCACACACTGAGCAGGGCTGGGATTAGAACATACACCTAACTACCTTTTTATACTACAGCATTACGCAGTTACAGAATGCGCTACCAACATTACTGGGTCATGGCACTCCCAGAGGCATACTTCTAGGTGGGTGACATCATCAGCAATGGAAAAGAAACCGCTAGGGGTTGTATGGAGAGTGAGAAGTCTAAAAGTATTCCTCTGTCCCCAGGCAGCTGGAAACACACACACACACACACACACACACACACACACTTGACAGGGCTGGGATTAGAACATACACCTAACTACCTTATCACACTAAAGCATTATGCAGTTACAGAAGACGCTACCGAGCTTACTGGATCACTGCACTCCCAGAGGCATACTTCTAGATGGGTGACATCATCAACAATGGAATAGATGCCGATAGGGATTGTATAGAGAGTGAGCAGTCTAAAAGAATTACTGTGTCCGCAGGCAGCTGGAAACACACACACTTGGCAGGGCTGGGATTAGAACTTACGCCTAACTACCTTATCGCACTACAACATTACACAGTTACAGCATGCACTACCGAGATTACTGGATCATTGTACTCCCAGAGGCATACTTCTAGGTGGGTGACATCATCAGCAATGGCAAAGATGCCGATAGGGATTGTATGGAGAGTGAGCAGTCTAAAAGCATTACTCTGTCCCCAGGCAGCTGGAAACACACACACTTGACAGGGCTGGGGTTAGAACATAAACCTAACTACCTTATTACACTACAGCATTATGCAGTTACAGAATGCGCTACCGAGATTAATGGACTGCAGCACTCCCAGAGGCATACTTCTAAGTGGGTGACATCATCAACAATGGAACAGACGCCGATAGGGATTGTATTGAGTGTGAGCAGTCTAAAAACATATTACTGTCCCAAGGCAGATGGAGACAAACACACGCCAGTGGTGTGAGGAGGACAACTGCCTATCTATGGACCACTATTACAACACTACATAGATACGAGATGCGCCACAGACACTACACCTTTCAAGACAGTCAATATGACCTTCTAGGAATGCAGACATCAAAATGGATGCTGACATTTATGGTGTACATAAATACATATTGTTCATTTAGTCTGTTTTATTAAATTTTTTAATGATGTATAGATTCTACAGATGTATTTTATCACATGGCTTTTAGCTATGATGCACATTTTATCTGATTTTTGATTGGATGTTTTAGTGTTTAAAAATGTAATTGCTACTCTATCTTTGTTGTTCTGATGAAGCGGATGTTATTCCGAGAAAGCACTTACCTACTACAATTAAAGGACATACTGATTTTCACTGCTGTGTGGAACCAGATTATTTTTCTTTATCTTGTAGTTATGGTGTACATACCAGTGAACCAATGTGTTTAATGTAGAAATCCATCCTGAAGTGGGGTATGGCCATCTGTTGCCTGGATGACCACTATCGCTATACAGGATTACAATGGTCATGCCCATACACATAGAGGCACATAACCAACATAAGGTGTCACTGGGCATGCTCACACACTTAGTAGCACACGTCCATTTGGAATGCATGATGTGTCCATCTACACAACGGCGTACTGGGCATGCTCACACACTTAGTAGAGAAGGGCTGTCTTGTATGCACTCTGATTCTAAACACGGAAGGGCAGAGTGTGTCGATAGTCATCATTGTTAGCATTAATGCTGCACTACATATATCTGACACCGGTTTTCTACACAACATCTGCTGCTGTCCATCACCTTAGCTGTACCAATCTAAACCTGGCACACTAATACAACCCAGGGTGATGTCCTGCCAGGAGTGGCTACTTCGTCCATATAGTACCATTCATAGGCGAATGTCCTGAGACCAGGTAAACACCCTGACACCTAGAGGACAACTGCATTGTATGTGTATGCTAAACAGTGCTAGATGTGTAGCGTTCGTAATCACAGCTGCCAATCTAGATCCAACAATGGGGAATACTGACATCTGTGCAGAGAGAAACACCTGGCATAAGGCTCAGTTATGCACAATAGCACTACCACCGTATACCTCAGATACAGACATGTGGGCCATAACACCGTTACGGACCGCTCCAGGTGGTAGTGTCCCCAAGTACATGAAGGCCACTCACATGTACTGACCAGTACACTCAAAAAAGCCATCACAGATGTGTCAGTTGCAGATCACAGTGTCAAAAGCCGCATTCTAGGATGTAGCCCTCAGACATCACCATCTCCTTGGACTAGCAACACACATCCATACATTAGTACAACACCATGTTACTCATGACCTTTGGACTGTACCTCGCTCTACAGCAACTATGCAGACTACCCATGTACTGACAGGTTTCCATCATGTGTTATGCAATGCAATGATACCACTGTTCATAACCAGGTCAGCTGTACACATAACAGGGGCCCCAGGTCATATACAGCTGTAACAGATAACTGTTGCTGTACACCAGTAAACACACTCATGTTTGGATATGACATACATGTACCTGCCGTGGATATGTACATGCCCCACAAACACACAACACATATGTACATAGCATAGCTTTTGCTGTCCATCATGCAGACAAGTGGCTACAGCAATTGCACACATGCACAGGGAAGCTAGGTCCATGGCTGTTGAAAGCTAACAGTACATAAGGTGTGATAGCAATGTTGACTGAGTTAACATTCCCTCTGTACTGGTTACCCATGACAACTATCATATCATACAACAGTCCATGTGTCATGTATGTCATCACCCATGCCCACCAATTGCAATGCATACAAACCTGGCTAAATGACAGGAATGTAGGGCCTACACACATGTACATGTAGTGGTGTGCATTCAGCTAACATGCGTGTGCAGTAGCTGATGTTTGCAGTTCATCTGTGTCTTACTATAACATGCAGTTGCAATGCAGCCCCGTCAATAACACCTGTATATGGTGAAATACTGACAGTACGGTAAGATGTACATCAGGTATGGATGGATGTGTGCACATAAAGTGGTGGGCCAACTTTGCAGATGGATGTTTGCTGAAGACAGCTCACAGGTGTGTCACAAGCTGTCCTACCATAACATGTGCAAACACTAAGCTATATTTCTGTTAATTGAAGGTGAAGACATACAACCTACACAGTGGTCAGGGTGTCACTGACTGTAAATCACTTGACACCTGTAACACTTAAGTCCTCCCATGTGCATATAGCAGCACAATTGCCGAAGGTAGCATCGGTACACATTGTAATGCAGGCAATACTGCTGCATGTCTGTCATACATATCATAAGATAGCAGGGGTTTGAGTCACAGTACTGTCATGTGTGTTTGCTTGTGTGTCCATATGTGCCACGTATGGTGGGGAATACATCCCAATTGTTACACACCTGTGTACACTGTTGTAGAGATCTATACATACTGCAGTGTAGAAAGCAAGACATAGGCAGGGTGGTGTGTGTATCACACACATGTTAGCTATCTGTATGTGCATGACATAGGTGAATTCAATAGTTGACTCCACTGTGTGTGTGTGGTTGTGTGTATGTATGTATGGCTGTCTGGTCCATGGAGTGAGGATGTATGCTACCATAGTGAACAAATAGGACCCCTTACCCCTCCAGGTGATGCAATCTACTACCCTGTTGATGCCGTCGGTCTTAGGCATTACTGACTACCTGTACATGTTCATTCTCTGTGTCGCGTCATGTGGGTGCACAGTACTGTAATGGTGATCACCACATAGGCAGGGGTCCTCACCTCAACACTATCAAGTGTGTGTGTTTGCGTGTGTGTGTGTGTGTGTGTGTGTTATAGTGTCATTGACCACGTGAGTGTGGGCATGTTAATGTGTCTGAATACATGTGTGTGAATACCTGTGTAGTAATCATACATCCTGGGTTGCACACAACAGCAAGCATGTGTCATAGCAGAAGCCATGCATTTCACACAATCATGGTAGTAAGCATGCATCCATGTGATACACCATGTGGACCAGTACAGGTTAACAGTACACATGGCTGATGTGAGGAATATGACCTTGACATTAACATGTAGTATGACATGTAAGTTGCTGACATGTGCATTGACATGCATACATGTTTGACCCAATGGTGTCCTGACACATGTACAGTGGTGTAATGGTGTCACATTGCAGTGTTGTCTGTATGCCCTGCAGATAGAATGCACTTTTAGCAGATATGCATGACCATTGAAGGGTATTATGAGGCATCTATATTACTATACAGTGTGAAGTACAGACACAGTGCCATTGCATGGAATCATGAGGTGTCTCTATTGCTATACAGTGTGGAATACACACACAGTGCATAGCCATGACTGTGTGCATACACAATACATAAATACTGTGGATTGTGACCCACGTCGTTGAGGTATATACACACTAAACCATGATGTGTCATGTGTGACAGGTCACCGAAAGACATATGGATGACACCCCTGCACAACTGCTAACATCTCTTAGCTGCCTGGCAACTGTGTCCACACATGGCAGACTTGTCAATACACTATGCCCCACATGACATTTATGTACCATACACACGAGGTGCACGGCTGACAGTGATGTCCAACAGCAGCAAGGGAAAAGTACGGTATCTGTGGCCTAATGTGGTGTCTGTGTATGTATGTGGATGCTATACAGGTGACTACTGTCATGCTCTGACACAGTCATGATGTTCAACACATATTATGTGATCGAATTAAGTGACACCTCCACAAGCTGTTCACAGGCTTTTAGGATGTCCAGTGTTCCACATCTACTCTATAACCATTCAACAAAGGCTATAGTTGGACCATGTGTAGACAATGTACAACAGGGTGTACACACATACACATCACATCTACTGTGTGTTGCTACATGTCTCTGGGCATCCTCCATGGCCATGTGTGAACATGTGTTGGCCAAAGGTTTGTCATGGCCGTCTATCTCACATGTCTGTGTTGTCCCATATGACATACACCCATAGATGTCAGATACTCCACTGTCCACAGGGTTATGTAGACAAAGGGTTGTATGTTTGGTATGTGGAGTATGTTTTATGAGATAATGAGACGATGTTGCAGCCAGACCACTACATGTCATGGACATGTCAGATGGCACTTCACAATGTGTGCACTCATTGCAGGGGCATATTCCACAATGGTGAATCCTGTGGGCTGCCCATTGCGTACCCCACATGTGTTGTTCTGATGTATAGTCCATATTCCTACATTGAACAACACATCCATCGTTGTATGCACAGCTGTCCACACATCTAGCAATGACAGTTTCTGTGGTTTCATGTCAGTGTTTCATTTAGTTTGTATGTATTGCACATGGGTAGTCAGTGTGATTGATTAAAGATGCGACCTGTATATCGTGACTGGACTATACATTATGTGTACATGTGTTAACTTGCCACATGGTGAATAGATCTTTGCATTAACATGCCTGATACTGATAACTGCCTCACCTGCAATGGCCTGCTGTCTCTGCGGCATGCCAGAGGTACCTATATAGGGGTGACACAGCAGTATGATCATTATCCATGACTGTATGACAGCTACAGGGTGCAATGTGCATGTTAACACATTCGCCAGTACAATAGGATGTACTATGGAGTATGCACATGTGTGCATACACAGGGTAGCATACTATAGTATGAGGCATGTGTGTAAACATACCTTGCATATGATGTTACATTACATATTGTACAGTGACACATGCAACTAAATGGGATATAATAGTTATATTTGCAGTAGTGACTTACCAGGCAACTCCAGGCTCGGTGGTTGGGAGACACCCACCTCCACGATGGCAGCTAGAGTTTGTGGATGCAGTTCTGATGGCGTCCCCAGGCTGGCCAGTAGCTCCTCGGAAGGTGTGAGTGGGGGCTGGGTTGGTGGCCCGCCACCTGTTGTACCTTGTTCCCTGGTGATTGCATTCAAACGCTGTTTCGCATGTCTGATCAGGTCCGTGCAGTGTCTGTGCACCTGCTGGTAGGTGCGGTTATGGCCACCCACATCATTAACCCTCCTGCAAAGTTCCTGCCACAGGTCATCATGCTGCTGGGCATGCTGTGGAACATGGCTGAACAATACCTCATAGTTATCCTGGAGGTAAGGTATGAGGGCCTCATCCTCCAAGTGGCTATATTCTGGCAGTCTTGATCGAGGCATACCTGGAAGACATAATGATGGAGACAGGTCACAGTATCTCAGAGATGCACAGAGATACAGTTGCACATACATGTGTATTATATTTAGTACATATGAACAGTTGTCTTTGCAAATCTTCATGACACTGACACCACTGACATGTTCGTGTCTCACACATGTAACACCTGAAGGGGATTGGATATTATCACCATATATGTGTGGCACCTCATTACATTGCTCATACTCCATGTGAATGCTGTCTTGATGTGGGCATGTCTGTTTGCCTGTACTGGTGTTCTTACCTATCAGCACATGCCTGGATGGGTCCACATTAATGCTGTTGACCTTGATGCTGTGTATATGTCACATATCAACACATACACTGCCTTAACGGGCATGACCTGTGACAATGCAAACATGCACATGGAAACCTTTACATGCATGTGTTTTGCCATATACATCTACATGGCACTGTACAGCAGTTCAACATCCTGCCACATATCGCCTGTTTTGCACATGTGATACACATGGGACAATGGCTAGCCGGAAGCAGGGATGGTTATCAACTATAGCATGTACGGCCAAGGTCAAGTAGTAGTGAGTATGCCCTGGGCCATGTATGAGCATAGGATGTAAGGTTTTCTAGCTGTATCTGACAGCCATATTTCCGCCCCCTGGTGAATCAGTGCCACATAACTGATCCAGACAGTTAATGATACATCTACCATGCGGTCATCACACCATGTCTGACAGAAATGAAATGTGCAGCTTTACTGGACAGGGTTGCATAGTATGGCAGGAGTATGTAATGTGTATGGCACAGGGATCTGTCCAGTATGTGGAGATCCTTGTACTAGGAAGGTAGCTGTCCATGACGTATGTATGTTGGATATGTATGTGTAGCATGTCCAACATCACAGTGTTGGACATGTCTTTATGCAGGGTAGGCAGCATGCTGCATAGTGGAGATGAGGATTGTGAAGGCTGGTGTCGCCCATCCAAGCATGGCCAATACCCCTTAAGGGTGATATGTGATCCGATATTGGTCACTTGAGTGATGAGTATGGCTGTACAATGATCTCCATGCTCATGGATGGCACCCTGTCATGACTAGGGTTGCCTCTTATGACTACCTAATAGGCCTGGTGATGTCACTATCTCAGGGAGGTAAACTGCACAGCACCATCCCTTACACACAGTGTCCATTATGTTGACCACTGCCTAGGTGGTAGTTCATGGGTACAGGGTTATTAACCTAGCGGTGACAATGCAATATGCAGCTGTCAGATTGTGCACATATGTCACGCACCTCACCCACAAAGCCCATTCTGTATGTTGTCCACAACACTGAGTCAACTATTGCTCCTAGGTCATGGCCATTCACATACATATATATACTCAGATGCCTCCCATTTGTCTGTGTGGTATGGGCTACAATGAGAGGGAAGTACAAGATGTTAACCCTGTTTTACTGTAGCTGCCACTGGAGTGATATGCACATGTCACTCAGATACCTTTTGTAGTATTGATTCTGTCAACAGGCCACTGGCAGAAAACTCCTGTGACATACAAAGGTACATCTAGTATACTGAGTGTAGGTGGAACACAGTATGGGTGATGATATCCTATGACACGCTACACACTCTAGGGATATAAACATCAACACAACAATGAATAGAACATGCTGGAGGGATAGATTCCCTTCACAGAGACTCCCCTTACTATGGAACAGGATCCCAATCTACATAGCCCCTCACTATCACTCTTCAAGAGGAACCTTGATGAGTGGATGAGTAACAGAAAGTTCACACCGGGGATCACACCAACAGCACTACTAGATAGGTGCCAAGGGTACTAGCTGCTAGTACAAGGGTCTAGGGAACTACTAATGTGGTGGTGAATACCACACAATGTGGCTGGGCTAATATATGCCTTCGGGCAGATAGCCCAGTACCAACCTATGAACCTATGAACCTATGACCTGTCACAGGTATGATATGCAGTGTGAAATCATCCATACTGTCATCTACATCTGTACTGCTAACAACATATACGTTGATTAAGGTTCATGGACTTTCAGACCATACTCAGCAGGGTAATAATGCAGTGCCTCCCATTATGAGTGGTGTCTCCACTTTGTGGATTGTGATAATTGTTGGTGTGCACCATTCAGTGTTTTCACAGACTGACATGAACCTATGTTTTATATGATGTGTATGTGTAGAGCAAACTGTTTTGTCATATGTGTATGATACAACCAGGGATGTGGGCAGGTCACATGCAGCCTGAATGCACCTTGTACCATCATAGAATGTAGTATTCATGGATATGTGTTTGTGTACCTGTTGTGGGGGCAGTGAGTTTGTGTTATCCGACACCCTATCTGTATTGCTTATTCATGCTCAGCACTTGTTCAGAACATGTAAGCACTTCATGAGCTACTAATTACTATAGCACTCAATCCTACTCATTTCCTACAGGTAAATACTGTTTGTACTTACATTTCCAGCTTGCTTAGAGTAAAACAGCTGTTGTACACACTTACCTCACATATCTAGTGAGAAATAGTTGAATATTCAGGCATGTCCAAGTGTCAATTCCCAGTGTTATCGCCTGTCTATATGATGAATATGGGCATCATGAGGCAATATAGCAATTGTCTCATGTACACATTCGATGCTTACCTCCTAACATATGACACTAAACTTGTGGGCGATGCACATATGTAGCCATGCTGGAGGTAATGCTCTCTCCAACCCAGACTGAACCTGACAATCATGTTAAACATTTGCACCACACCACACTCATCACATAGTCTCACTAGATCTCCACCACCAAAGGCCACACATAGTAAGACTACATTTGCAGAGCCTCTCAATACTACTCTGTGTAGGCAACAGAGGACTCCAAAGCAGAAATGCAGGCAGGCCCCATCACCAAACACAACATCAATTACTTATAGCCCACAGACTCATGTGTGCCCATCAACTACAGCCAATAGGGTGATATAACATACCCAACACACTAGTCATAGGTGACTCTGTAGGTGGTCACACTGATGTCCTACTCAGCAGGCTACACAAGGTGATAGTCACTTTCATCTGGCTGTTGGGTAACAGGATCCGCAACATAACCTATGCACTCAGGTCACTCCTCAACAGGTACAATATGACTGTCATTCTCCATGTTAGTGTGAATGCCCTGAGATGTAACTTCCTGGACTACATGTACAGAGACATGCAATAGCTCTCTGATCTTGTAGACCAGGCAGGTATCGCCCTAGCCCTGAGAAGCATTCTGCATTCGTCCAAACTGATAATGCAGTACAATGACTGAATTATTCATTTCAACAGTTGGCTATGCTTCTGGTGTCATTCCAAGGGTATCCAGTATCTGTCTGCTTTGAATGACATAGTCGACAGAACACGGTGCTTTGGCACAGATGACCAACACCTGTCGGCCCTGGGATTACGGATAACATCTAAAACTCTTGCTGCTCCTATAGTGCCTGTTTTAGACACGGTTCAAATAACATATTCACCACCATAACAGGAACAGGCAAGCAAAACCTGAGGGTAATGTTACTCACTGCTTGACATCTTCATCTCAAATGCACTCACCCGAGGTACTCCTTGTAATGGACCACTTTGATATCTCTGCAGTGACTGGCACCTGCTTCCAGGATCCTGAGAGCACCCCTGCACTAACAGGCTATTACGCAGACCACACCTTTCAGTCATGTAACCAGGACCAGAACACTCACAGCGGAGATGTGTCCATATTTCACAAGGATGTACATACCTCCAGGCTGGTTGCTTAGCACAATGCATCAGAGGTAATCCAAGTGCAACTAACTGTGGCCATAACTGCTATAAAAATTGTAGCTTGCTACGGATTCCACACCATACCCCACGGTTAACAGCCCTCACTTCTTGGTGTACTGGAAAGTAATGTTCAAACAGGAACTACTGATGTGAGACTGACACTACCCCACACTTAATTGGGATACCTATTCATGTACCGACAAATTAGGCCAACGCTTTCTGGGATTTATAACTCCAATCGGCTGGATCAACCTATCCACACCACCACCAGGGCCAACAATATCCCAGACCTGGACATTACCAACATGTGTGAATGGTGTTCCACACCTGGGGTTATCCCCTCGTTGGTCAAATCCGAATGTATGCTAATCACCCTTGTTATCCACATCCCGGCACCAGACCCTTCATGGAAAACACAGTACAATATTTCTACAAAGCCAACTTCAGGCTTCTTATGCCAGCAGTAGTAAACATCATGACACCCGTGCAGATGGACAATATAGTTACAAACGCTGAATCATACACAACTGCACTTCATTAGCACTTACACAACTGCATGGATCATGATATCCCAAACAGAGCGATGACGGTATCCAACAGGTAATGGACGCCACTTTAGGGGTCCACTGCCATGGACATAATGTACAACAGAAGGAGGAGACTGTTGCAAAGTAGAGTACAATCCCATGGGTAGGGTACTCCCTGGTCAGCCTCAGTAGAATTCTGAGATTCCTTATCACATCCTTCAAAGCTAGCTGCGAAAGCATTACTGCGACTCATTCCAAGGACTACCACAAAGTGTTATGGAGGTATGACACTACTCTCGATGGCGATACCCACATCTGCTCTGACATACAGTGGTTAAGCATGAACATTACAGAACTGACTGATAATGGCAACATCCTGGCAGATAGGTTCAGTGCTAACTTTACACCCCTCTCACACCCTAAAGGGCCCAAATCTTTACAGGAACAATGCAGAGTCCCTGCGGTCACAACTTACGCAGTTCCAAGCTGCACTCTCTAAAGCCTGGAACACAGACTCCATGTGACCGTCCAACATCCCAGGCTGCAATTTACACAAACCTCAGAATGAAATGGTTCCCCACTTGGGTACCAAATTCACTAATAGCCTTGTATCAGGCATTGTGGCCCCTGAATGGTGCACAGCTACAGTTATCACACTCCACAAAGTGGCGGCACAATGGACCAGATGAACTATTGCTCTATACGCCTGACTAGATTGTTCTGCAAGGCTATGGAGCACATCATCATAGAAGTCATTCATAAAGACATTGGTGGCCTGCAAACCTTTGATACCACCCAGTTTGGATTTGTTAGGGCCAGACCATGACTCCTAAACCTGGTGGAGTCCTTTGAGACAGTTACCAAGGTAGTAGATGAGGGTAAGGAGGTCCACACATCCAACCTTGTCCTCTCATTGGCTTTAAACACCGTTTCCCATTCTAGTATTGTCAACATACACATCCACCTGCACATCAACCACTATGTCATGAGATGTTAGCATACCCTAGTTCCTACTGTAAATCAGTTACAATTGGCATACCCCAGTCCTCGGTCATAGGGCCCCTCATGTATGGCATATGCTTCTCTGAGGTACAGGCTAGCACAGAAGGACTTACCCTGAATAGGTTTGCAGACGACTGCAAACTAGGGGCCATGTTTGATTCACCAGTTGATACAGACACCCTCCATAAGGGTGTAACTGTTACGGATACCTGATGTCGATAACATGGCCTCAAGCTGCATGCCACAAGGTGCATAGACATCCCCTTTGGATTACACCAATCACCCACTGACTATCACATAGGTAGTAGTCCCCTACATACATAAGACATTATAAGGGATCTTAGAACACAAGTAGATAACACCCACTCCTTGGATAACCATATTGCCAAGGT
Organism: Protopterus annectens; assembly: GCF_019279795.1. Classification (NCBI taxonomy): domain Eukaryota; kingdom Metazoa; phylum Chordata; order Ceratodontiformes; family Protopteridae; genus Protopterus; species Protopterus annectens. The sequence continues at coordinate 1,072,837,766 of NC_056731.1, forward strand.
GGCGTGGATATCCTTCTACATGGCCACCCTAATCTGTAATGGGTTTGTAGCCGGAACAAAGGCAGCCATTGTACCTCTCTACTCCTGACTTATGAAACACGTTCAAGGGTACAACACCCCATAACCGGACACTCACCATGCTTTGGAACATGATTCCTATGTACATCAGGCAGGGATCCTCACTAGCACTCTTCAAGAGATACCTCGATGGGTGGATGGGAGACAGACGTGTATGCCAGGGATCACTGCAGTGGCTCTACTGTACACAGGTGCAGGAAACAAATGGCTCTGCTGTTCACAGGCACAGGACACTAACCTAGGGAGGTGCCGCAAGTGAAAACACTGTAGTTGGGCATACAAATTGACTTGGCCAGACAACATAGTACCTAACTATGAACCTATGAAGCTATTACATGTCCTTTGTGCATGGATAATTGAGTAGCTCTTCCATTTCAATTAGCTATCATGCTGTTACACTGTCTGGTGACTACAAGCCATATGTATCCTGTTGTTGTGTATTGTACATGCCAATATACATACCTGATGTTTGCATAATATAACAGTAATGCTATGTAAAATTGTTGACATATCTACCTACAATACTGTACATTTCACATTTTTGCAACAATATCCCATAATGCAAAGCATAATTGCACAGCAGGACCACCTTAGACATGTTATTCTCAGTTATACACCCATACATATGCCTACTGTTACAGTATATCAACATATACTATCCCCTGTTATGGCACGTACTTGTTGGACAAACCCTGCCACTGACAGTGGCTGGAGTGGAATTGTTGTGTTTAAAGCCCTTATGTAGCATCCCTTGTGGTGTATGAGGTGTTTACCTTGTGGCCCACAGCAGTACACACACTTTCTACAAGCGTTACTATGCTCAACAAGACCTCACTACATAATACCTTTTCCCACTGTATGCATTGCATACACTTTCATTAATACAGAACAGGCACTACATACACTAACATACTGAGTGTTCTTCATACCTTCTTAGTGGGCCGAGTTTACGAAAATATCTGTCTTACTCCTTTCCTGTTTCAACGGTTTTATGGTATGTGCATACGGTTTGAATGTATGGCAAGCCATCCTTTTATACGTAATACCAGTAACATGTGGTATCCTGCCACCAATTGGTGTTCCGGAGTAGATGATTACATGCACATCAGCTGTGCAGCTACTCCATTAGCCAATTATATGGCAACAGTGGGGTATAATTGAATGCTCCACTTGGGAATTGTCCTTTTGCCCTACCTTCGAGGAAGACGGCCTGGAAGTGTTGTTTGTGATGAATTGCAAATGCTATATGGAGAGACACAGATATTTTGACTTCATGTCCCCCGTGGATCATGTGTGATGGCTAGAGGATGTAGTTGTACGTGTGAGTGTAGCTGTTATCTCAACCGTCTGATACAAGACTATTGCAAACAAAACCTGTAACATCGGCGTCTAATCCATTGTACAACAGCAATGATTTCACATAGTGCCATTACAGTGTGTCTCTAACAAGGTATGTTAAGGCTTCTGCAGATGTCATTGCATGAGTGGATGTTTGTGATGTTGTTACAGTCTGTATTGCAATTATTTCGGGTCTGCGGGAGATGTAGGTGGGTGTACATAGCAGATAAGGTTTTGTGGGGACTGCATTTATACATATTCTATATGTGTGTGAGGGCTCCTTCCCTAATTGAAGACCTATCATTTAGTAGACTAATACTATGGTTATTGCAGGCTTATTCATTAAGCCATTGTTAATTGGTTCCTATATAGCATGCAGGTGATGTTGATCCTTCAATCCCTCCGGAAATACATCGATATGTAATGAAATGTTGCTACATGAAAGCTGTCTTGTGTATTTCTGTCACAGGTATTTGCACTCATTGGAGTTGTGTTGGTGACTGAACCTCTTTGGCTTGGGTTGCCACCTTTTCAAATGGCCATAGTGGAACATTTGCAGGACACATATCGGATTTTAGAGGCTGACACATACCCACAGTCATTACAAAGATAGAACTTAACTTTTTTTCCTAAATAAAACCTTATTCTTGTAGCAGTTTAGTTGCTTATTATGTTTTTTGTAACATTTAGGTATTTTAGATGCAGAAATAACTATTTTATGCAACTATTACATAAAATATGGGACATAATTATGCCCTACAATCTCAGAAAATTTGCCTTTTTAATATTTTTTGTCTGGACACAACTGCCCAAAGAGGGACTGTCCCTCTCAAAGTGGGAAAGGTGGTAACCCTATGCCTAAGGCCAGCTATGACCACACCTACTGTAATAATCTACCTCCGAGTTAGCACGAACAGACACATGAAGCAAACACACACACACACACACACACACACACACACACACACACACACACACACACACACACACACACACACACAAACACACATTACAGTCCCACAGAAACACACAGCACTCAGAACACACACTTACACACACTCAGGCAATCAGAAACACACTTAAACACAGTACCTACCTGGACCACAGCACTAGTAGCAATAACTAAATGTCCGTTAACATCATGATAATAGTACTCGTGGTTCTAGTGTTCCGGTACTGTGGTCTTTTGGTCTTTAAGTCTTGTGATTACGCGTGCCGGTATAAAAAGCATTCGGTAGTTGGCAGTATCCCATTTATTTGTACCTCCATGGTTGTTTACATGTTGTTAACCTATCTATATATTTGCAGATATATGTATATCCGTATATATTGACACATATCTCTCTCTATCACCCTTTCTGTCTCTATATTGTATATATATATATATATATATATATATATATAGAGAGAGAGAGAGAGAGAGTGAACACACCTTTCGTTGGGTACATGGTAGTGTATACTATTTCTTGAACTCCGCCCTTTTTTGTTTTAACCTGTCACAATACACACCTGCCATTGGTACATCTCAGGTAGCTTAGTGGTAGGTGATTGTGTACATGGTTGCGTGTTCTACTCCTGGCAGAGGTCGTTTTACCTCTCAGAGCAGGCACTATTAGTACAATGGTGGATAATACAGATTTCAGCTGTTCTGGCCATCTTTGACTGTGATCTGCATGATATTCAGCAAAGCTTAGACCTGTTTTGCACATATCCATGTAGTCATGTTTAAACGACGCTTACCATCACTTGCTGGTGCATAAACCTGATAACATGTGCTTAAACGTGCTCTAATGACCTGCATCCAACATCCATTATTCGTGGCATCAGAATTACGTAACAGCCCTTGCAGGTCGTGGAACCGGGAACATGCACAACACATTCAGAGGCTTTACCACTTGGGCATCTGGGATATGTACAAGTGTTATGGTGTTGTGTATGTGGACTGTACTACAGCTGTTCCTCCATACTGCAAACAAATGTGTAACTCAGTTAGTTTACATATGGATGATACCTATTAATGGTATGTCCAAGTGATGTTTAATGGATGTGCTCCAGCTATGGGAATCCATGTCACAGTGAGCCACACACTGTAATGTGCTACACCTTGCCACAACCATAACTGGAGAATGCTGGGGTGATGGATACATGTCATGGGTACTCCCCATGCTTGGAACTACATCCCTGATTGCATTATATGGAACCCCTCATCAACACACCAGGGAATCTTGCAGAGTGGGTGGGGAACAGTGATCCTGCAATTGGCTCTGCTCCACAGAGGGACAGTTAGTTAATTGATGGGGTGGCGACAGCAGACACATTTTACCTAGGCTGATGAATGGCCTCTGGCAATCAGGCATGTACCTACCGATGTACCTAGGAACCTATACATAGAGTATCAACACATGCTGTTAGCTTCGTTTACTGTTCAGGTGTTGACTTACTTTGTTCCAATAGCTGTTGTGTATGCAATAGTTGAGGGCTGTCTATGCAGGATTCACACAGTACACCACCTATACATAACAATTTACAGGTGGTCATGTGTGTGTGCCATCCATTTTACAGAGTGTGCAAGTGGAGAAGTGTGTCAGTCTGTAGGGGCCTACACTGTCAGTGTATGTGCTATATGTTTCCTCTTTGCCAAGGCATGGACATATTGGGCATGCCTCCATCTGCCTACTGGGGCTGGCACAGGGTGTCCGTGATCTGAATCCCTCTGTGCCTGTGAAGCCCTTGGCAATTGCGGTGGGCTGTGAGGGCCTTCACCATTATGTCCCTGCTGCAGCTGTTTCCGTAGGATCATATTATGTAGCATGGCACATACTATGAAGATGTGGGCACACGTGCCTGGAGAGTACTGCAAGGCTCCACCAGATATGTCCAAGTGACAGAACTGTGATTTCAGCATCCCAAACACATGCTCTATGATGATTCTGGTTTGTGCATGTGCCTCATTATGGTGTTCTTGCATGGGTGTGTGTGCATTTCTGATGGGAGTCATCATCCACGGCTCCAGTGCATAGCCATCATCCCCCACAAGGTGACCATATGGGATGTCCCCCCTGACAAATACCTGATACAGCTGTGAGGCATGCCAGATGTGGGAGTCATGGTAGCTTCCAGGGCTGCCAGCACACACATCTGTGATAATGCCCTGGGCATTGCACATGACCTGGCAGTTGATGGAGTGGTATCCCTTGTGGTTTATGTAGTACCTACCATGCTCACCGGGTGGTGGCTTGATATGTATGTCTGTGCAGTCTATTGCACCCAGTACTTCTGGGTAGTCTGCCACATGGTGGAAGAGAAGCATATTGTTGGCCAACTCCTCCTGAGTTCGGGGGAAGTATATATGCTCATTGGCATTTGGTAACATGGCATCCAGGAACTGGTGGAGTACCCTGGATGCTGATGCCTGTGAGATCCCCATGATATCTCCATTTGGCCTTTGAAAGGTACCTGTGGCTATATTCTCAAGCTTACACATACCTTCATGTCCACTGGGATGGGTTCCCCTCTGTTGTTTCTGGGTCTGAGGCGTGGCCGGCACAGCTCAACAATTTGCTGTATGATGCTCCTGTCCACCCTGTAATTCTTTACTATCTCCAGATCATGTAGCCTCTGGTAGGTTACCCTTGGTCTGAACACTCTTCTCCTCCTCCAGGCCTGAGGTTGTTGTCAGCATCATCCTCCACACCACCTTCAGTCTCCAACACATGGTAATGAATCACAGCTATGGCAGCTCCCAACAAGTACATTGTAAAAGTTCCCCGTCTGTTTACACCAATGGTGCAGTGTTTGGGAATGCACGAGTGTGTGTGAGGTGCCTTCACACTTTATACTATTGTGCTTTGAACGCTGATGATGTCATAGGGTGTGTATGTACAGTCAGAGCTGCAGGGTATCTTATGTCTTTTACCACAGGTACTGCTATTGTGGTGTCTTTGGTGTTGAATTACATTTAGCTGCCGTGGATCACCTCTTGCCTTTGCCTTCACTTTTCTTAACGATTCCCCTCCCATTGTCGGGCATGCATCCAGCAGCCTGCTTTCTTGTTTTGTACTTTCCCAAACCAGGATTCTGTTGTGAAATGTGTTCTATAGCCGATCTACTGCAGGTTTGCTTTGCTCTGCGGTGACAGTTCTCTTTTCTTTGCAATCCGACACCTCCCCTATCCTGTTCTGCAGGTTGCTACTAGCAGCCTTGTTAGCTGCCGTCAATGGCCCACTGTGAGTTAATAGGTGTTAATTACTCAGTTGTACTCCAATTACCCTATTGCGGCATTTCCTTATTGTCTTCCCATAATCTTCCTATTTGAGTTGTGGTGTGTGGCGCATGTGGCTGCTTACTGGGTTTCGGGCACGTTGACATCCATGTACACATGCGCTTTCGGGCACCATGTGTGCTCTTAGCTAAACAAAGCAATACCTACATCCACACCATATCCTGTGGCTTTGCTTAGCAATGGGTAACCTGGATTTGCATTGCTCCAATGTGCTTACAGCTACGGTGGCACACCCCACTGCTGATGTCATGTATACCTCCAGACCACTCCTCGGTGTTGTAGAGCTGCACCGTACAGTACATTCTTACACCGGCGGGATGTTTGCGATTCAGTATTACTTGCCTCATTTGCATGGCATTGACTACTAATTCATAGTTACCGTGTCGAACACTGTCACAGACCCTTAGCAACCCTTGCAGCTTGGTTGTGGTGTAGCATGCATACCATTGACTATTATGGTGAAATCATGATTTGTGTTACATTGCAATTTTATGACATCTGTATATATTTTCCTTGTGTTCCCGTTTGCCCACACATGCCCTGCGGTTGTACTTTGCGTTAGTGTGGCCATGACATTAAATGTTATTTTTTATGTGCTGTGCATGTTTTTTTATGCTATTGGCTGTATATTTAGCCATTGGCATATGTTAACTTTATAATACGTAAGTTTGGTCTGTTTTCATGGCACCGATGTTCTGTTTAGAAAAATTTAAACCGTTTTTTTTTTTTTTTGGTTTACATTTCTGTATGCTTACGCTATGCCTGCACCACTTCATGAATTGCTATGTACCTTCATTTGCATGCTGCAGTACTGTACATGGGGTGATTAGCATACATGAGCTGAGAACTGTGCAGATCTGGGGTACGCTGGTAGTGCATGTGGAAATGGATCGTACCTGAATCACTCGGCGGCCATGTTTGGCATTATACTGCCTACACTATGCCTGCACCTGGCGCAAGCTTCATGAATCCCGGGGTGTATTAGAATCCTGCTGAGTATGGAGCCATCTTTAAATTTCTAGTCTCCCACCAGGACACAAGTGCTCTTCAGCAATTACATTCTGCTTGCTGGTAAGTCATTAGACCTCAGGAATTTGTTTAAAATGCTCAGATTTGTAAAATAATACTTACTTTTTGCTGTATTTGGATCTATCCAACTAGTATTCATTTTTCTGATTCCTGACTACTGATCTGCTTATTTGTTTATTTAATTGGTTGATTCTGTCATTCAGGAATTGTGTTTTACTGAAACTACCACTGCAGCTATGTTGTCTCTATGCTACTATGATGTACTAAAACTGCTGTTATAACTGTAATGTAAATCTAATTGACTTAGTGTTGGAGTTAGAAACAGTATTTACTGATTTAGCACTACATTTGTCTCTGCTACTGATTCAGCTGTGCCGTTAAGTGTTCATTTTCCCTTTTCTCGTATGCACAGGGTAATTCACTGATAAATGTATTGTGCATGATTTATTAACCTGTTTCCAAACTAAGTTATGGCACTGTGATGTGTAACTGTTGAAGCACTCTCAAACTGTAGCAGTAGGATCTACTTTCCTGCTTTATCCACACTATCCTCAGATTTGTATCTTTTACACCCTCCTATCTCATTACTTCCTTTGACCTATCTTTGTCTCCTTCTACTAGCTTCATCCTCTCTTTTTCTCTCTCTCTCTTCAGAGCACACTCAAGCAAATATGCAGTCTGCGGCTACCACTCCACCCATACAGTATAAGAAGGAATCAATACTGCAAACTAAACAAGGATATACATTTTGAGCCTCAAGAGCAGGGTCAGTCCACCCAGGCATTCTACTTGTATGTTTTATGAGAGTGAAGCTATTACATTAGCAGCATTTCTTAGTAGTTCTCAGCTTGCTAATAAAACTGACTGTTGTAGCCTTGTGCCCCCCTGCTAGTACAGTAATGCTAACTGTCCAATAGACAGTATACATTTAATTCAGATCCCTGTGACTAAATTAACCATCAAACAGCCCTCTTAGTGCTTTCTGCCTTAGTTTGTATCACTTGGAGGCCCACCTGTTTATTTGCATCTCTATACATTCTCCTTCATTGCTAATGTATCTCCCTACTCTAATATGTGCACAAACTGGTTACTAATCAGCAAGTCAATGTGAAGACACACTCCAAACCTTAATAGACATTTCTGTCTCTTCTCTCCTTCACTTTACATGTGGTTTGAATTATTACTTACCCCCTCTAAAGCCTTCACTGATTTCCACTGATTGCCTCTCTGGTTTATTTGCATTCCACCTGGTTTACAACCCTTGTGCTATCTCCCTCCCCCAATACTCCTGCTGAGTATGGAGCCATCTTCAAATTTCTAGTCTCCCACCTGGACACAAGTGCTCTTCAGCAATCCCATTCTGCTTGCTGGTAAGCCATTAGACCTCAGGAATTTGTTTAAAGTGTTCAGATTTGTAAAGTAATACTTACTTTTTTCTCTTGTCTTGGTGGGCTTTACCCTGCTCCGTTCACCCTCGCTAAAGCTCGGGCTCTCTCCTCTCCCCTGCCCTGCCTTCTATTCTCTTCTGCCCCCACTACCTCTACATTTATAGTAATCACAGCCACACCCACAGATCACCCTCACATCACCTTCACCAATCACAGCTCCTCAAGTCATATCACATTATACCACACCAAGTTGCTCCACACAAAATACTCCCAATCACTCTCATTCCCAATAGGCATTTTTTTACATCACCCACACTACTTCCCCATCCACATATAGTGCAACCCTATAATTCCTATTCAGATCGCCTACCTAGAACCAACTTAAACATTATAACCATGACTATCACACAACTAAGTCTAGTCTGTCTTTTCATAATTCTTTACAACACCACAAGTTATCACTTTAGCAATATCCCTATACTTAGTAGCACAACACTAAATTATGCACACTCATATACAGACACCACACATTATAATAATATCTGTCCACAGTTGTTCAAGAACTACATAACGGACCAATTCAGAACTAGGCACATATGCTGTCATTCCTACTCCAAAAAAAAACACAATACTTTCTCACACTCCTCACCAAACTCCAATATCTGTATCATCATTTTAACACCAGGCTCACCATAAGTGGGGATATCCACCCCAACCCATGCCCAAATCCATCCTGTCCAACACAAACTGCTCCAACACAAATGTCAGAACTTAACACCTCCACTTTCTTCATCCCTGGGCAAATCAACAACAGCAGCAAAACAACCATCTTTTAATGTTTAATATTAATATTAGAAGTATCAAAAATAAAATACCTGAAATCCAGGTCACAATAGCACACTAATCCCCAGACATAGTTGCTTTAACAGAAACCTTGCTAAATAAAAACATAGCTAACTCAGAAGTTCTCCCTACCGGCTACAATATCATTAGACAAGACATACCACTTCATAAAGGGGGTGGAACTGCCTTACTGTACAAGTCCAACTTAACTGTCTGTCAATTACCAAACTCCTACCCCTTCCCCAATAACTGGAACATACTTATCTCACAACTTCAACTTCACCCTAAAAAGGACATCACTAGAATTGTGATCTATAGTCCACCTGGTAATACACTTGGTAATACACCTGCTAGCCTAGTTCTTCCACATACTCACAAGAAACCCTTATTCTGGGGAACTTCAACCTAGATTGGTTCACCTGTATATCAGAACCACCAAGTAATCTAATAAATCTCCATGGCTACCAGCAGCTAGTCCAAATTCCAACTAGATGTGATAAAAAATCTAAAAGGGAATCCATCCTTGACTGGGTCCTAACTAACAACCCCACATTGGACCCTCACACAGGCAGTCTCCCAGACACCTTAAGTGACCACAACATAATATACTTTATACATAGTAGAACAAGCATATGCAAAACCACTAACTATATATCCACTAGAAACACAAAAAACATTCTCTCCTGAGGTCCTCAACACTTTACTCTGAAAGTGTGACTGAACCCCCCCCTAAAAACCCTCCCACTTGACCAGGCTGTAGCACATTTCAACAAAACTTTTCTACAACACTTAGACACTGTCACTCCATTGTGCAAAATCAAGGTTAGAACCTCTACAAACCCCTGGCTCAGTAAAGAAACCAAACAAATCCTCAAGTCCAGAGACAATGCCTGGCTTTACTATAAAAAAAACAAAGAAACACAAAGCCTAACTAAGTACCAAGAACTGCGCAACCATGCAAAAAATGCATTAGGCTGGACAAAAAAATCCTACTACACAACATTACAAACTAAATACCAACACAACCCCCAAAAATTTTGGAAAAATTTAAAACAGCTACTAAAATACACCCAAAAGGCTACACTCAAACCAACCACCCCTGACACTAAAGTTCCCATCAAAGCACAATTCAACTCCCACTTTGTGAACTCAGTTCTATCCTTAGTATCACAGGACAGTTCCTTCCTCACTATCCCCCCCAACACAAATAACACTAATACAAGCTTTACCCTCAAAACAGTTTCCACCACTTCAATCAAAAGCATGCTCTCCAAACTAAAAACCAAATCAACAACAGCCGACCTACTCCCCAGCTATTTCTTGAAACTCACAACAGATGCAATTGCTATCACAGTCTCCACACTCATAAACAGATCAATTGCTGAAAACTATGTGCCCAAACTCTGGAAAATATCCTATGTTACACCCCTGCATAAAAGTGGGACCTCCACTGAACTTAATAACTTCAGACCCATTGCTATACTCTCCCCCCTGGCCAAAATCCTAGAAAAATGCATCCATACCCAGATGCTAAACTATGTCCTAGACAGCAACATCCTGTCACCTACTCAGCATGGTTTCAGACCTGCCCATAGTACAACTACAGCCCTCCTCTGCTTCACAGACACAGTAAACCATCTCAAAAATGAAAGCCTACAGGTGTCAACTCTTTTTTTAGATATGTCCAAATCATTTGACACAGGGCCGGATTCACAAAACCACTGTGTAAGACTTAATATGTCTTACTTGGAGGCTGCAGTTGAATGGTATGATGTCAGCGTGTCAGGAATATTCATGAGGGCACAAGGACTCATCCGTAACTCTTACACGGACTGAGTAGGCAAGCAGAGGGGTGTGTCCGACTGCCGAGCAGTCTAAATGTCCATGCCCCTGCAAGTTTTTAAAAAGCATAATATCAACAGACAAGAGCGAGTTCACTCAAATGTACTTGCACCCAACACCACACTCGCTGACACTGTAAACCCCCAGCAGAGTTATAAAATGTAAAATATTATTTTTTTTTAAAATCCACGATATAGCTGCCTGTATTTGCACTTGTTTGCGTGGGTGTGCCCATTGCTTAACCACAGTTAGCAATTGTGAAATTGAAGAGCATATAAGAACTACTTATGCAAATTAATCCAAATAGCGATAGCGTAATGGTAGAGCATATGCACAAAAAGAAGGCATTCACGGTTCAAGTCCCACCACTCCCCTTCTTATTTATGTTTTAAAGCAGTATTTGAAATAATACCAGACAAATATGATTAAAATTTTATTAAAAGCAGTGACATGGAGAATGTATCAGTGAACAAAATATATATTTTTAAAGGACCCAGATATATAATAGCCTGGTGTTAAGCAACGTTTTACACAGCTAAACACAGGTTCCCATAGTTTAATAGCACTGTACCCATCTAAACAGAGGTGCCCATAGTTTAATAGCACTTTACCCAGTTAAACAGAGTTGCCCATAGTTTAATAGCGCTTAACCCAGTGCAATAGAGTTGCCCAACGTTTAAAAGCACTTTACCCAGTGCAATGTGTTTGCGCGGACGTGCGCGCCGCACCGACCAGGGCACTGTAGGGCACCATGGAGCAACGTAGAGCTAAGTTGCTTAAACGCAGTCACACCCTCTAGCTTGTCTAGACAGTATTAAAATAAAAGAATGACAAGGTTTGAACCCAGGACCCTTAGCATCATAATCAAAGTACAGAACCACTAAGCCATGACAACATAAGGAAAGCAGCCACTATTAACATTCATAAACCTTATTAACATTCATAAACCTAGGAATGGTAGTTTAACCATTACTAAGCAGGTCTGCAGTCAGCCTAGAATTTTACAAAATGGCCAATCACAAAAAAGTGTGGGAAATGCGGCATATTTAAGCCCCACAGGTGGGAATACACTCCATAACTGATTGTAGCTCACATCTGCGGTAGGAATGTCTGGTGTTGGAGAGGGAGCACATTTCCGAGCGCAGAGATGGGGCTTCGAGGAGTCCAAATACATGGTTTGGCTCCTAGTCCACCATCACGAGGCAAGACTCCTGCAGGGCCAGTTCCAAAGGACGGAGTACAAGGAAGAGGCTTGGAACCAGTTAGCTTGTGACCTCACCAGTACCACAGGCATTCCTCATACTGGTGAGCAGGTCCGTCACCACCATGCAGACGTGAAGAGATGAAAGGAGGACCGCCTGAACCAGTGGATACAGGAGGCCCGTGGGATGTGGGATGCCCCAGTACTGAGTATGTAGCCATGGAATGCAGTATGTAAGAATTTCAAATGAAGTATGTATAACAGATAGGAATGTCTCAATATCCCTTCATTTACTTTACAGCTGCAGGTGACCGTGTTACGAATCAGCAAGCCTATGCTGATAGGCTGCTAAGGCTGTGCTGCCAGGCAGGTTAGTGATTATTCTGCATGTATTGTTATATAAAATATGGGAGAGAGCATGAAAGAAAGTGTTGTAGTCCAATAATACAGCCATAAAATGTACTGAATAAGTCCTCTGCATGTACTGTCAGATAAAAATGTTAGAGAGGCAGAAAAAGAGTGCAGTACCCCATTAAGAAAGGTAACAAATGTCTGGAATAATATCTCTGCAGGCACTGTCATATAAAAGAATATGTGAGTGAGCCTGAAAAAAGAGTGTGCTAACCTATTAATAAAGGTATAATATGTCATAAACATGTCTGCCATATATACCGTTAAAACAAATAAAGAAGTGAGCCTGTGGAAAAGTGTGTAATGTCATTAATAAAGGTCTAAAACCCAGAGTGTGTCTGTTTCACTTAGTATGAAATGTTGTTGTAGGCTTGCATTATACAAATAGTAATGTGTTAGAAAGTACTGGTAACCCAGAGTGCTGCAGTCCCATCTAAAGTGGGTGATGGAAGTGCTAGTAGCTGTGAAGTAAATATACAGTCCTCAACAGTCAGTTACTGGCTGGCATGCATAAGTAAATCTGGCACATGAGTAGCATGCTAATATGTTCCCCAGAAATGTAAGTGTGCTTCAATAAATGCAGGGCTCTGTACAATTTAAATTGAAAATGTCATGTGAAAACATCCAGATATGTAGATAAAGAAATATAACTGCAACCATGAAACATGTAGCAGTAACATCTGCATCCTGGACAGTTAGTATGCAAGATATAGGTCAAGTATAGAGTGAACTAGCCAAACCCACTACACAACCTAATGCATGGTGGCAAGTGTAACAATACATGCAGGGAATATACACCTGCAGTCACTAGGAATGTAGTGTAGAGTAAAACTGTTTATAAGATGTTAACGGAGATTTTTTCTACACCCTACTGTTTGTGCACAAACCATGCAATTCCACACCTCAATGGATATCTGTAATCTTAAATATTTGATGGGATATATGTCCAATTGTTCTATAAATATTTGCACTCATGTTGAAGCATGTGCCCTGTTCAAACACCACGTTCATGGACACCTGTTGCTACCAATCATCCCTGCATACGTTTGCAATAACCACTGTTGTTCAGTATATGCATGTGTTATGTTTGCTGTTCAACTGTTGGAACTGTGGTGTGTTGGGTTAATGGGAATATTACTGCATGCTGTTACAACTAATCTGGAATGCTGTTGTTTATGTTGTAATGAAACACACCTAATCACAGAAAGGATAGGAAGGCCGGTCCCAGCGGATCCACCTCTCCCTCCTCAGTTGGCGAGTGCACATGGCACCAGTGGCTCTGGTGCCCAGCCGAGACTCCCCTCCTCCATTGGTCCTGTGCCACCTTCGGGTGGAAGCACTGCAGGTGATGGGGCTCATCGACCCATGCAAGCATGGGCGGAGAAGGGTAACCCGTCAACCTTTGAAGGGTCCGGGTTGTGGTGCGTAGGGAGATCCAGCATTCAGCCGCTGATCCCCTATGCCAGCTTGAGGCAAGAGTGGCACTTCTCATGGGTTAGCCTGCCTGTCCTACTCATCCCCCAGCACAGCCACCCCCGGGGCTGAGAAGGTGTAGTGGTGACTACCCATGGGTGGGGATCTCAGTTCCACTGTTGCCATCTGTGGGCTCATGGGCTTGCGATTTCCAAACAACCTTCCCCATTAATTGTGTTCACCCACCCCATGTGTCAGATTCTGCCCCTGTTTGTGTCTTGTTTGTCTTGTCTGTTTACCTCCCAAACCTACCTCCCCAAATATACCTACTTCCTCTACCTCACTTACCACTCTCACCTGAAAAAAAAAAAATGGGCAATCTGTACCCGAAAAAAAATTATGCCCAATACATAGATTCCCATTTTGCACACATGCCCATAGGACATATACACTGATAATTCTAATTGGCAGTGCAACAAACTATGTTGTCCTCACCCCTCTCTCAGATGTGGAAGGTCTCAAAACTCACTCCAAATTTTCAACATATGCACAGCTATTACTGTTAAAGAAATGGGCAGCTATGGGCCTTCCCTACACCCTTCCTGCACATCCCGAGCTTGTTTTCCTACTGTCTTTCCCTCTATGTGCCCCTTTTTTCACCACTTTCCTATCTCCCCATTTTCTTTTCTTTAAAATAAATTAGCGCGGGGGTTAGCGAGAGTAAGCACTGTTAAGCAGTAGTAAGCGAGGGTGCGCTTAGCTAAGCATTGCTAAGCGTCATGCAAACCTGCGCAAACCCACTTACAACTGCTTAAAACTGCCTTAGTCACTCTGTGTGACAGGGCCCTTGTATTACTCAGAAGCAAAATAAAAATACCCTTGTTAGTCTTGAACCCGGGACCTTGGACTCACCAGTCTGCATGAAGTACCACTAAACCACAGCACATATACAATAACTTAGTGCTGAAAGCAATTTAAACTGCATTACCATGAGTGAATGTAAAGGGAAATTAGAAATGGCATAACACAAATCTTGTTCTGTGGGCCTTAACCAGCAGGTGTTGTTGAATTGCATGATATGACTGTGAAAAGAGAATCAGCCATGCTAGTAGGGAATAAGGTTATAGTAGCAGCTTACAAACCACACACAGTATCAGAGCAGGATACACACTGGCATATTAGCATAGGTCACAGGCTAGACCTCCCAACAGTGACTGCTCTACAGTGATGACCCTGATTAGTAAACAAACGTTAGCTGTGCCCCTCTGACTCCCTTTGAAAGGTACTAACAGTAGGCAGAAAGGTGTTGAATCTCACTTCATAACAAATGTCAATAAGTGAGAGTAGACACCGCTTGCACATCAGAAAAGATGTAGTAATAGAAATGCTCTGAATCACCCAAAGTCTGAACTGAAAAATGTCAGAACTATATCACAGGTGTATCCCAGTTATTTGTACCTTTCCCTGAGGCTGTTCAAATATATACGTGAGAGTATCTGAGGCCTGGAAGAGTCAGAAACACACAGGCATATCAGCCTGTCTGCTGTTACACACTCTGCAAATAGCTGTAGAATGAATCCTGCAAGCATGCCCTTATGTTGAAGTACAACACAGAAATAGCAAAAGATGTAGGCATGTACTGCTAGCAACCACCTGTGACAATGCCATTGTTCAGGTGCTGAAAAGACTGCTGTGGTGCACAGTCAAAGAATACTAGGCTGACCTCTGTCTACCATCTGGATATGTCCACAGGTGGGAGCTACTTAGACAGTCTACAAGCCTTCATAGACTTACAGGTACACAGCAACTCTGCATGTTCAGCAAGATAAACATCACATGATAATAAATAATGCACACTGCAGTTCTGCACCCCTACCCAAAGGTACTATATACCCGTGTAGTCAGGCACAACCAAGGGTGTAGGTAGGCATACACAGTACAGAAATATGTCCAGTCGTCCTGAGCAGACTGTGCTAATGGCAACACAAACCACAAATTGTTCAGATGAGAGTAACGTACTAATGAGAGTATAGCTGTTCACAAACAGTGCATGTGCCTGATATTCATAATTGGTAGTACAACATACTTAGATGTCCTCACCACTCTTTCAGGGGTGGAAGGCTTCAAATATCCCACCTAATGTATTGCATATGCACAGCTGTTACTAGTAAAGAAATGGGCAGCTATGAACCTTCTCCACACCCACTGTGTACATCCCAAGCTAGTTTCCCTACTGTCTTCCCCTCTTTGAGCACCCTTTATCACCACATTCCTATCTCCCCATTTACTTTTCTGTCAAAGACATGAGCGCGGGGGTTACCGGGAGTGAGCACTTGTAAACAGTAGTAAGCGGGTTTGCACCAGTGTGCGCATGTGTGCGCCTAGCTTAGCATTGTTAAGATATGATAAGCTCTGCCAAGCTTAGATTACTATTGCTAACATATAATATGCTAAGCTAAGCTTAGCTTAGTATTTCTAAAATACAATATGCTAAGATAAGTGTCGCTTAGCATCGCTAAGTATCGCTTAGCATCGCTAAGTGTCATGCAAACCCACGCCAACTCGTGTACAACTGCTTAAAAGTGCATTTGTCACTCTGTATGACAAGGCCCTTGTATTGCTCAGCAGCAAAATAAAATACCCTTGTCAGGCTCAAACCCCACACCTTGGATTCACCACTCTGCATGATGTACCACTAAGCCACAGCATATATACAATAACCTGGTGCTGAAAGAAACATAACATGCATTACAATGAGTGCATGTAAAGGGAAAATAGGAAAGCCATAGGAATACATAGCAATAACTACTGTTGTCTGCCAGTTAATTCCCTAATTCCAAAAGAAAGTACATACTCTCATGTATCCAGTGTTAGCATTAGGAGGTGTGAGTAAACTTACACACTGAGAAGAGTGTACTTGAAGAAGCAACAGTCAGGTTTCATTACAACATGCATTTCACTGGCTACAACCCAGCTTCAGATATGAGACATATACCAACCTTCTGACTGACACAACAGTGTCCACAGCAAACAAGCATGGTCCCCACCTTGCAAAACTGAAAGGCCTATGCCTACCTAGCCTATCATTTTATAGCAGTGTCCTGAAATCACAGTGAGAACTGAAATTACCACACAGCAGGCTGCATGCAATTACTAAATGGTGGGCACCAATTGGTGCAGAGGCCATCACATGCACATGTGCAGATACTTACAAAAGCAGCCTGTACTTGCTGTCCACACATGCAATAATATCATTGCAGCAACTGGAGAAAGAGAGAGCGAGCTAGAGAGACAGACATACAGACAAACAGTTGAAGACCCCAAACCAAATAAAAAAACTGATGCGGTTGGAGACACTGACCAACCAAAACAAAAAATAAAACAGAGGCAGTGGAGGATGCTGACCTAAACAAATAAAAATAAAAAAATCAACAGGTACAACAGACTGCGGTGAGAAATGCAAAGGTAAAGTATGTAACACAGATGTATTTGCTGGCATCCGAATGATGTGTCTGATGGGTACTCTACATTCTGTGAACACTCCTTATGTGGTAGAAGTCCGTATCTATATGTATATGCAGATGTGCATAGGGCAAGGGACATACTGCAACTGTTAGTGAAGGCTGGACATATACATGTATTTGGAGGTTGCTATGTGCACATATCTATGTAGGTTGTAGTGTGTTGCATTGAAAACAGCAAGCAGTGCAGGCATATGTCATGTGGTGGTTAAATGCTGTGGGACTGAGTTACAGCCAGTGAGGTCTGCTGCGGCTATACGGCCTGAGGACAGCGAAATGCACTCTGCACAACACTGTGCAATATTATTAATTAATCATATGTCTCACAACTGTTCCATAATTGATATTCCAACCATGAAAGGTGGCCAGTATATCTGCATATATGTGCATGTATATGTACAGCAGTGGCTGTTTACAAGTATGTGTATATATATATATATATATATATATAAATATATATATATATATATATATATATATAAAATATAATATATATATATATATATATATATATATATATATATATATATACACACACACACACACACACACACACACACACACATATATATATATTTATGTATATATAGATATATGTATATATATATATATATAGATATATACATATATAGATATATACATATATAGATATGTATAGATATATAGAGCTATACATATAGATATATATAGAGATATATAGATATATACAGATATAGATGGATATCTATGGATATATATATATAGATATGTACACATATATATATATATATATATATATATATATATATATATATATATATATATATATATATATATATATATATATATATATATATATATATATATATATACATATATGTATATAGATATATATAGATATGTATATACAAAGTGATATATAAATATATATGTATATAAATATATATATATATATATATATATATATATATATATATATATATATATATATATATATATATATATATATATATATATATATCTACAGTGAGAGAGGGAGACACAGGGTCAGACGTATTGCAACAGGTGCCTGGTGACCAAAGCATGGACTGAACACCAGTGTTGATACTGCAGTGCCATACCCTATTCCAAAACTCTTTATCCACTAATTACCAGATAGGTGGTTGCCTGACTACCACTGAAGGTGTCAGAAGGGAACATGGGACACAAGTGGACAGTGGCCTCCCCTTTGATATTCACCGTGCCGCACTAGTCTTGTAATCTGTCTACGTGGTACGTGTAATCACAAACGATGTGTCATGTATGGAAATATAGGTCAGTGTTCCCTTGTACTCATCACAATGCCCCATGTGGTATGTACCTCACATGACAACTACAACAAGTGGAAAGTCCACAGACATACCTCACAAAGGGTAATATTGCCCTGAAATACTTACCCTATGCAGACCGACTCACATAACCACAGCAACAGTGCGTTGTATATCAGCCACCCAGAGGTTACCTCTGCCAAATATACAGAGGCATGCCACACCCATAGCAGTCAGACAACCACCATGTCAACACCTCACAATCCCAACAGGCTACACAGCCTAGGTCACTAGTCCCCGCAACATCACTAAACAGCACATGCTGGAGGGATAGGCTCCTATTGGCAAATATGCCATACTCTGGAGTAAACCACCCAGCATGAACAAACAAGGCTCCTCAGTAGCAGATGTCAGATGTACCCCTGATGATTGTCTGGGGGATAGGTAACACGCCCTGGGAATCACCTCTGTGTATCCGGTTGACAGGAGGAAGTGAAATCTAATTACAAGTGTGTCACAGGCCAGGGTAGCATATGGCTAGTCTGCTGTAGGCCCCAGGGACAATAGCGTATTATCTACTTATGACGCAATGCACACAGACATGTACACAGTACAATACCAGCTATGTGAGGTGGAATGAGTGTGACAGTGAATGTGTGCAAGGTCTGTGACGATGTGATAGCTAGGAGTGAGGTTGTTTCTTTCATGGTCGTTTGTGTCCTACATGTGGGGCCAGAGAAAGATGTGTCAGTTATTGGGATGCAGACATACTAGGATGGTATATGTTGTGACGTAGTTCCTTGTGTACGACTGTGGTGTCCCATCATTGGCTGAAGCAATACATGTAAGCTCAGTAAGTGGTACTGCTGGTGAATCCATCCGACATTAGAATGGTTGTACCACCTGAATCTGTAGGCCTAAACAGCACAGTATGGTGTATGTTCACATTCCCTGGTAACACTGTCTTGTGTGTTTCCTGCAGTCTGCACAGATTACATTCCTCAGGCATAGGTATCTGTATCATAACATAGTTAGGTAGGGGTTTGAATCCTGCAAAGTGTGTGTGTGGGGGGGGATGGGGGGTATGTGTGCACTTTCCTTTGAGAGGTGTTCCTTTTTGGAGACTGGGAAAACTCAGTAAAAGAGGTACATTCCTCTTTGGAAAGTCTGATAATGTCACCATCCTACAAATACTGCAGGAGAAGGGAAACCAGCCAGTAAAGCAAATATCGTGCTATGTTAATGTGTCTCTTTCCAGTGTCATAACATAGATAGGTAGGGGTTTGAATCCTGCAATGTTGGGGGGGGGTGTAGGTGTGCAGTTTCCTTTGAGAGGTGTTCCTTTTTGGAGACTGGGAAAATTCAGTAAAGGAGGTACATTCCTCTTTGGAAAGTCTGATGATGTCATCATCCTACAAATACTGCAGGTGAAAATAAACCAGCCAGTAAAGGAAATAGTGCATCATGTTAATGCATTTTTTTCTAATATCATAACCTAGTTAGGTAGGGGTTTGAATCCTGCAAAGAGTGTGTGTGTGTCAGGGGGTTGTGTGTATGTGCGCAATTGTCTTTGAAAGGAGTGTCCTTTTTGGAGACTATGAAAACACACTAAAAGAGGTATATTCCTCTTTGGAAAGTCTGATGATGTCACCATCCTACAAATACAGCAGGAGAAGGGAAATATATATATGTATATATGCATATATCTATATATATATATATATATATATATATATATATATATATATATATATATATACATATACATATATATATATATATATATATATATATATATATATATATAAATGTATATATATATATATATATATATATATATATATTTATATATATATACATATATATATATATATATATATAAATGTATATATATATATATATATATATATAAATATATATATATATATATACCTGACATAATGAAACAACCACACAACACCGACACCATATATAAACACCAAACCACACGACACCACATAAACGAAACAACACTAAATAACCGAACGTACACAAACACGAAAACAACCACGAAACCCCATACAAAACAAAACACCACACACAACACAAGCAAACCACACACACAAACACACACACACAACACATCACTACCAACAACAATCAACCCCACCGCTCGGCCCTACCTACCCCTACCCCTTACTACTTCGTCCCTCCCTAACCTCCTAACCCTAACTCCCCAAACCCCCCTAACCCTAACCCACCTAACTCCCTTAACCGCCCCTAACTCCTAAACCCTCTCTCTAACCCACCCTAACTCCTCACCCTAACCCCTAACCCACCCCCCCTCCCTATAACCCCTAAACCCACTAACACACCCCTATTACCCTATACCCTAACAACCTACCCCTACACCCACCCCCCCACCCGTCCAACCCACCACTTACCTAATACCTGCTCTGCCCTGACGTCTCACGTCCTCACTATACTACTTACTTTCCCCATTCCTTCCGTCGGCGGCGCATCGTTTTGCTGGTCGTGCGTCGTGGTCGGTCTCTGCATTGTCGATGTTCTGCAACCGACGATTCGATTCTCTTCTTCTCTTTTTCTCTTCTCTGGCAGTTCGATGTCGGGCCTTCTCAGCTGTCGACGAAGTCAGGTAGAACCATATATATATATATGTTCATAGGTTCATACTAGCTATCTGCCCTGGGGCAATTATAAGCCTAGCCCGATTCTGTATGGCTTACGCCACCCCTTGATTTGAGTATACTGTGCCCTTTAGTTTACTGTGCCTCTGTCTAATAGTGACACGGGAGTAATCCCTGGGACAAACCTACGATCCCCTATCCACCTATCGAGATTCTTCTTGAAGAGATTCAGTGAGGTGCTCTGCCTCACATGAGCTGGAATTCTATTCCAGAGCGAAGGGAGACTCTGGGTTATGAACCTGTCCCTCCAGCAAGTTCTATTTATTTCTGTGCTGAGGTTCAAGTCCCTTGAGCTTGTGGCTCTAAGGAATTTAGATTTACTGAGGTGGAGCATGTCCATTAATTCTGGATTTGACATAGCTTTGTATGTCAGGCATAGATCGCCTTGAAGTAGGTGGTATGCATCTGAGTAGAGCTGGAGTTTTTTCAACCGAGCAGCATATGGCATCTGTTTAAGACCCTTGATCCTCTTGGTGAGATACTTTTGGGGTCTTTCCAATTGCTGCAGGTGTTGGGTAAGGTACATCCCAAAAGGGGCATTGTATTCTATGATGGGCCTGATGAGGGATGAATAAAGGGGCACGATTACCTCTCTTGATCTAGATGTGAAACACTTCGTGATGAGGTGGGCTATGTGGAAGGTCTTTCTAACCACTTTGGCAATGTGGTTTTCAAAGGAGAGATTGCTATCAACTTGGGTCCCCAGGTCCCTAATAACTTTCTCTGTACTTAATGGGTTTCTGCCTATGTGGTAATTTGTGGGCACATTGTTTTTGCCAAAGGGTATGACTATACATTTTTTGGCATTAACTTTAAACCATGGCGCTGGCACCAGTTATCTGTCTCTGAGAGACCTTTTTGAAGGATGTTTGTGTCAGCTGGAGAGTTGATTATTGCACCCAGTTTGCAGTCGTCTGCGAACTTGGTGAGCCATAGTCCTCCCACTTTTGCCTGTACCTCAGAAAAGTATATACCGAACAAGAGTGGTCCCAGGACAGAACTCTGTGGGACACCACTTGTGACCGGTTTCGAGTCTGACATGGCTCCAGCAACTCTCACTCTGTGGGTTCTGTCTTTGAGCCAGTTTGCGACCCATCTTGTGACATAGGGGTTTATATTTAAGCTGGATAGCTTATCTATGATGCCCGAGTGGGGTATTGTGTCAAATGCCTTTGCAAGGTCCAGATAGGCTGTGTGGACTACCTTCTCTTCATCTATGGCTTTGGTGACTGTTTCGAAGAAGTCAACCAGGTTCAAAAGGCAGGATCTGCCCTTGACAAAGCCGAACTGGGTAGGATCTAGTGTCTGTAGGTCCCCAATGTCTTTGTTTATGAGCTCCATGATGATCCTCTCCATAGCCTTGCAGACTAAGCTAGTCAGGTTTATGGGGCGATAGTTTCCAGGGTCCATAGAGGCTCCACCTTTGTGGAGTGAGACCACTGTTGCTGTACGCCATTCTGAGGGCACATATCCTGTAGTGAGGCTGAGATTGTATAGCTGTTTTATTTGAGGGATTAGTTCCTCTTGGAGTTCATGTAGGATGCAACCTGGGACGCTATCTGGTCCCATGGAAGCAGTGTTTTTTGCTTTGGAGAGGGCAGCCTTCACCTGAGCATCAGAGATGCTTGGGAGGCAGCCCTCTGCTGGGATCGATACTTGCTCTTTTGGGGGGGAGGGGGTGGAGAAGTTTACACTGAACCTGTCTGCCAGGATATTGGCGATGTCTGTGGGTTCAGTGTATTTTTTGTCGTTTAGAATCAACTCAGAACAAGTCTGGGAGTTGCATCCCAGGTTTCTAACATAACTGAAAAAAGCCTTATGATTGTCTTTGGTGTCCTGTGCAATTTTTCTCTCGAAGCTGGCCTTGGAGGATTTTATGAGGGATCGTAATTTTTTGCTACTACTGATCAGAGATGCCTTCCCTATTAGGGATTTTGCTCTATCATGTAGTAGCTTCCTCCTTCTGTTGTACAGTTTATTTATGGCAGGGGTCCACCAGACTGGATGCCTGCCTTTGAATGATTGGGTCTTGGTTTTGTTTGGGATAGCGTGATCCTGGAGATGTCCGCAGAATGCGTTTATATAGGATTCTGCAGTTTGGGCCGTAGTTTCCACTGGCCCTGGGGACTTGAAGGATTCCACTTCGGTTTTGAGAAGTGAGAAGTTCACTTTTGAGAAGTTTTTCAATGTGGTTTTCTGGGCTGGGGGTGGGGTCAGGATGTGGACATCCAGTGAAATTAATTTATGGTCTGATCTTACCAATGAGGGATATACTTCTGGTGTGGAGCATAGAGTCCCCATGTTGGTAATGATCAGGTCTAGTATGTTGTCCCCTCTTGTGGGAGTGGTGACTAGTTGTTCCATAGCATTTGAGTTTATAATTTCCAGGAACCTTTGGGCTAAGATGCTGGGGCTTGAGTAGTGCTCCCAGTCGATGTTTGGGTAGTTGAAGTCGCCCAATATAATGGTGTTCGGAGAGATCTTCATGTTCTCCAATGTTTTCAGGAAAGCCGAGTGGGATTCTTGACTTTGAGAGGGTGGTCTGTAGGATGCTATAAACTGAAAAGCAGTCTTGCCCACTGTTAGTTCCACATGGATGGTCTCCGATACTTCGTGCAATGCCACTAACCTGGAGGTGTGGATATCCTTGATAAATATGGAAACTCCCCCTACTTTTGTGGTTCGGTCCGGGTTTTGGGGCCGAAAAGCATGACATGAGGTATAGCCTGGTAGTGCTGGGGTGCTCTCTGGAGCCTTGAACCAGGTTTCTGTCACTGCACAGATATCGATGTTCTCCATACTGAGGAGAGCTTTGAGTGCGTGCATCTTGAGGTTAAGACTTCTGGCATTTACCAGCATTACTCTTAGTTTCTTGTTCCTTGTGCTGTATATGGGGGTGGGTTTGACTTTTGAGCCTTGCCTAAAAAAGGCACTATGGGGGTGGCAAGAGCCTTTACCAATATCTGAAAGCCCAGTGGTGACAGGTGCAAGCCGTCCCTAGCGAAGCAACATGGCTTGTCGAGCATGTCATCCCAGGCTGACAGACACTGGATCCCCTTTGAATGATACCAAAATTTTAGCCAATTGTTAAAATCGATCATTTTGTCTTTGTACTGTGGCATCATTCTAGGTGAGGGTAAGATGCTGCTCAAGGTCAGGGTCATACCAGCCTGGGCTACATGATCAGAGAGCTCCTCTATGTCTTTTTTCATGTAGTCCAGGGAGGTACGTCTCAGGTCATTCACGCCAGCATGTACAATGACTGAGTCATATTTGTATTTGCTTTGGAGTGACCTGAGTGCTTGTGTTATGTGGCGGATCCTAGCACCCAACAGGCAGCTCACCGTGACCTTCTCTTTATTCAGCCTGGTGAGCAGGACGTCAGTGTGTCTGACAATAGAGTCACCTATTACAAGAGTATCAGGTGTGTTATTCAGCCTCAAGGGCTGTGGCTGCTTGGCACACTGACTTTGTGGGCTATGTGTTGTGCGTGTTTTGTTTTGAGGTAGCGTTTGCTTGGATGTCTGCTTTGGAGGTCTTTGTTGCTTAGGTAGATTTTTATTTAGAGCCTACGAGTATGTTTTTGTGCATTTATGTGTTTGGTTCACTGATGTGGTGGGACTATGTGATACTGGAATTGTGTTGTGTGGGGTTACATTCTCCTCCTGACTGGTTACACCAGTTTTGAGATGAGAGAGCTCAGCCTCTAGTTTGGCTAAATAGTTGCATCTCTCACATATGTTTGAACCTGTTTGGAGGAGGAGAGGGTTGTCTGTGTACATGAGACAGTTGTAACATTGCCTCAAAATTCCCTGATTCACCAGCTGGACTGGAGAGGAAACCATTGACTGACCTTTGGACATGCTAGAGTAACATAGGTAAACTGAATTTAAGACGGACCAATAGAGGACAGGGTAATCGTAGAGAGTATAAGAGTAAGTAGTGCTTATGGTTTAATAGTGCTAACTTGTAGGATTACTTAATTGGACCAGTGAAGGACCTTAGAATGAGAATATGGTGTTTAAATTGAGAGATAGAGCAGTTCTAAGGGAAAACGTGAAGAGCAGACTTTGTGGAGCCAGGAATAGTTTAAACCAAATTAGGCAGCGCTGCCCGCTGTTGCGCTATGTATAAAAATGCGCAAAACCACGCAAAAGAGGGTTTTAAGAGAGGAAGATGAAGGAGTTTTGGAATTGAACCAAATTGGCCAATAAAATTACAGTTTCAAGTCAGTAACTGATCAACAGAGAGACTTCCCTTTAGCCCAAGCAAAAAATGGCCTCACAGAAACTTACAAACAGTTCAAAAACAGCAAGCCTGTAACTGAACTTTTTTAAATCTCAGAAAAGTAGGAAAAAAGCAAGATTTTTTTTGTTTTTTTGTTTTTTTCATAGATAGCAGAGGTTCACAAGTATCAACAAGTTATAACAGTGCAGTAAATGACCCCACACAAGAGTGCTAGGCCAAAGACAGATAAAATGCAAGTTTTGAGAAAAAAACTATTTTAAAAATAAGTGCAAACAGGAAATTCAGTAAACAGCTCTAGGTTGTGCTCTAAATACAGTTACTAATGCAGAAATCAAGTTTAACCAGCCAGAAAATGCTCAAAATAGGCGGCTATGCAGAAAAACTTAGCAAATAAACAGAGGAAAAATACTTAAAATCTCAAAAGTGGCTCCTTTCTTCTCTCAGCGTTTTCTCCTCTTGGTGGGTGCTTCACCAACAGCCAACAAGCCTGAAAAGACGCCAAAACCACGAGGCAACCAGGTTTTAAGAGGGGAAGATGAAGGAGTTTTGGAACTGACCCAAAATGGCCAATAAAACTACATTTTCAAGTCAGTAACCACTCCCACAGGGGCAGGTAGGCTGCTCAATGTTTTTCACTGCCACTGATCAACAGAGAGACTTCCCTTTAGCCCAAGCAAATAATGGCCTCAAAGAAACTTACAAACAGTTCAAGAACAGCAAGCCTGTAACTGAACTTTTTTAAATCTCAGGAAAGTGGGAAAAAAGCAAGATTTTTTGTTTTTTTGTTTTTTCAGAGATAGCAGAGGTTCACAAGTATCAACAAGTTATAACAGTGCAGTAAATGACCCCACACAAGAGTGCTAGGCCAAAGACAGATAAAATGCAAGTTTTGAGAAAAAAACTATTTTAAAAATAAGTGCAAACAGGAAATTCAGTAAACAGCTCTAGGTTGTGTATATGTATATACACATACATATGTGTGTATATATATATATATATATATATATATATATATATATATATATATATATATATATATATATATATATATATATATATATATATATATATATATATATATATATATATATATATATATATATATATATATATATATATATATATATATATATATATATATATATATATATATATATATATATATATATATATATATATATATATATATATATATATATATATATATATATATACACATACACATACTTGTAAACAACCACTGCTGTACATATACATGCAGATATATGCAGATATACTGCCCACCTTTCATAGTGGGAATATCAATTATGGAACAGTTGTGAGACATACGATTATGTAATAATATTGCACAGTGTTGTGCAGAATGCATTTCGCTGTCCTCAGGCCGTATAACCGTAGCAGACCTCACTGGTTGTAACTCGGTCCCACATCATTTAACCACCACATGACATATACCTGCACTGCTTGCTGTTTTCAATGCCACACACTACAACCTACATTGATATGTGCACATAGCAACCTTCAAATACATATATATGTCCAGTCTTCACTAACAGTTGCAGTATGTCCCTTGCCCTATACACATCTGCATATACATATAGATACGGACTGCTACCACATAAGGAGTGTTCACAGAATGTAGAGTACCCTTCAGACACATCATTCGGATGCCAGCAAATACATCTGTGTTACATACTTTACCTTTGCATTTCTCACCGCAGTCTGTTGTACCTGTTGATGTTTTTTTATTTTTATTTGTTTAGGTCGGTGTCCTCCACTGCCTCTGTTTGTTTTATTTTTTGTTTTGGTTGGTCAGTGTCTCCAACCACCTCTGTTTTATTTTTTGGTTTGGTCTCTCCAACTGTTTATCTGTCTGTCTGTCTCTCTCGCTCGCTCTCTCTCTCTCCAGTTGCTGCAATGATATTATTGCATGTGTGGAAAGCAAGTACAGGCTGCTTTTGTAGGTATATGCACATGTGCATGTGATGGCCTCTGCACCAGTTGGTGCCCACCATTTAGTAATTGCATGCAGCCTGCTGTGTGGTAATTGCAATTCTCACTGTGATTTCAGGACACTGCTATAAAATGATAGGTTAGGTAGGCATAGGCCTTTCAGTTTTGCAAGGTGGGGACCATGCTTGTTTGCTGTGGACACTGTTGTGTCAGTCAGATGGTTGGTATATGCCTCATATCTGAAGCTGGGTTGTAGCCATTGAAATGCATGTTGTACTGAAACCTGACTGTTGCTTCTTCAAGTACACTCTTCTCAGTGTGTAAGTTTACTCACACCTCCTTATGCTAACACTGGATACATGGGAGTATGTACTTTCTTTTGGAATTAGGGAATTAACTGGCATACAACAGTAGTTATTGCAATGTATTCCTATGGCTTTCCTATTTTCCCTTTACATTCAGTCCTTGTAATGCATGGTATATTTCTTTATTGCATTGTATTCCTATAGCTTTCCTATTTTCCCGTTACATTCAGTCCTTGTAATGCATGTCATATTTCTTTATTGCAATGTATTCCTATGGCTTTCCTATTTTCCCTTTACATGCACTCCTTGTAATACATGTTATATTTCTTTCAGCACCAAGTTGCTGTCTACATGCTGTGGCTTAGTGGTACATCATGCAGACTGGTGAGTCCAAGGTGTGGGGTTTAAGACTGACAAGGGCATTTTATTTTGCTGCTGAGCAATACAAGGGCCTTGTCATACAGAGTGACAAAGACACTTTTAAGCAGTTGTAAGCGAGTTGGCATGGGTTTTCATGACGCTTTGCGATGGTAAGCAACGCTTACCTTAGCATATTGTATTTTAGCAATACTAAGCTAAGCTTAGCTTAGCGTATTATATGTTAGCAATAGTAAGCTAAGCTTGGCAGAGCTTATCATATCTTAGCAATGCTAAGGTAGGCGCACACATGTGCACACTAGTGTAAACCCGCTTACTACTTTTTACAAGTGCTCACTCCCGCTAACACCCACGCTCATGTCTTTGACAGAAAAGTAAATGGGGAGATAGGAATGTGGTGATAATGGGTGCTCAAAGAGGGGAAGACAGTATGGGATCTAGCTTGGGATGTACACGATGGGTGTGGAGAAGGTCCATAGCTGCCCATTACTTTACCAGCAACAGCTGTGCATATGCAATACATTAGGTGGGATATTTGAAACCTTCCACCACTGAGAGAGTGGTGAGGACATCTAAGCATGTTGTACTACCAATTATAAATATCAGGCACATGCACTGTTTGTGAACAGCTATACTCTCATTAGTACGTTACTCACATCTGAACAGTTTGTGGTTTGTGTTGGCATTAGCACAGTCTGCTCAGGACGACTGGACATATTTCTGTACTGTGTATGCCTACCTACACCCTTGGTTGTGCCTGACTACCCGGGTATATAGTACCTTTGGGTAGGGGTGCAGAACTGCAGTGTACATTATTTATTATCGTGTGATGTTTATCTTGCTGAACATGCAGAGTTGCTGTGTACCTGTAAGTCTATGAAGGCTTGTAGTCTGTCTGAGTAGCTCCCACCTGTGGACATATCCAGATGGTAGACAGAGGTCAGCCTAGTATTCGTTGATTGTGCACCACAGCAGTCTTTTCAGCACCTCGACAATGGCATTGTCACAGGTGGTTGCTAGCAGTACATGGCTACATCTTTTGCTATTTCTGTGTTGTACCTCTACATAAGGGCATGCTTGTGGGATTCATTCTACAGCTATTTGCAGAGTGTGTAACAGCAGACAGGCTGATATGCCTGTGTGTTTCTGACTCTTCCAGGCCTCAGATACTCTCACGTATATATTTGAACAGCCTCAGGGAAAGGTACATATAACTGGGATACACCTGTGATATAGTTCTGACATTTTTCAGTTCAGACTTTGGGTGATCAGAGCATTTGTATTACTACACCTTTTCTGACGTGCAAGCGGTCTCTACTCTCACTTATTGACATTTGTTATGAAGTGAGATTCAACACCTTTCTGCCTACTGTTAGTACATTTCACAGGGAGTCAGAGGGGCACAGCTAATGTTTGTTTACTAATCAGGGTCATCACTGTAGACCAGTCACTGTGGGGAGGTCTAGCCTGTGACCTATGCTAATATGCCAGTGTGTATCCTGCTCTGATACCGTGTGGGGTCTGTAAGCTGCTACTGTAACCTTATTCCCTACTAGCATGGCTGATTCTCTTTTCACAGTCATGTCATGCAATTCAACAACACCTGCTGGTTAAGGCCCACAGAACAAGATTTGTGTTATGCCATTCCTATTTTCCCTTTACA
Source organism: Protopterus annectens (assembly GCF_019279795.1). Taxonomy (NCBI): domain Eukaryota; kingdom Metazoa; phylum Chordata; order Ceratodontiformes; family Protopteridae; genus Protopterus; species Protopterus annectens. The sequence continues at coordinate 1,072,867,632 of NC_056731.1, forward strand.
TTCACTCATGGTAATGCATATTAAATTGCTTTCAGCACTAAGTTATTGTATATCTGCTGTGGTTTCGTGGTACTTCATGCAGACTGGGGCATCTAAGGTCCTGGGTTCGAGACTAACAAGGGTGTTTTTATTTTGCTGCTGAGCAATACAAGGGCCCTGTCATACTGAGTGACTAAGGCACTTTTAAGCAGTTGTAAGCGGGTTTGTGCGGGTTTGCGTGACGCTTAGCAATGCTTAGCTAAGCGCACCCTCTCTTACTACTGCTTAACAGTGCTTACTCTCGCTAACCCCCACGCTAATTTTTTTTAAAGAAAAGAAAATAGGGATATAGGAAAGTGGTGAAAAAGGGGGCACAGAGAGGGAAAGACAGTAGGAAAACAAGTTTGGGATGTGCAGGAAGTGTGTAGGGAAGGCCCATAACTGCCCATTTCTTTAACAGCAACAGCTGTGCATATGTTGAAAATTTGGAGTGAGTTTTGAGACCTTCCACCCCTGAGAGAGGTGTGAGGACAACATAGTTGGCTGCACTGCCAATTAGAATTATCTGTGTATATGCCCTATGGACATGTGTGCAAAATGGGAAGCTATGTATGGGGCGTAATTTTTTTTGGGGTACAGATTGCCCTTTTTTTTTTTTTTTTTCAGGTGAGAGTGGTAAGTGAGGTAGGGGAAGTAGGTATATTTGGGGAGGTAGGTTGGGGAGGTAAACAGACTAGACAAACAAGATGCATACAGGGGCGGAATCTGACACATGGGGTGGGTGAACACAATTGACGGGGAAGGTTGTTTGGAAATCGTAAGCCCATGAGCCCACAGATGGTAACAGTGGAACTGAGATCCCCACCCATGGGCAGTCACCACTGCACCTTCACAGCCCTGGAGGTGGCTGTGCTGGGGGCTGAGTAGGATGGGCAGGCTCACCTGTGAGAAGCACCACTCTCACCTCAAGCTGGCGTAGGGGATCAGTGACTGAACGCTGGATCTCCCTGCGCACCACAACCCAGACCCTTCGAAGGGTGACGGGTTACCCTTCTCCACCCACGATTGCTCGGGGGGGATGAGCCACATCCCCTGCAGCATTTCCACCCAAAGGTGGCACAGGACCAATGGAGGAGGGGAGTCCGGGCTGGTCACCAGAGCCACTGGTGCCAGGTGCACTCGCCAACTGAGGAGGGACAGGTGGGTCCACTGGGACCGGCCTTCCCATACGTTCTGTGATTAGGTGTGTTTCATTACAACATAAACAACAGCATTCCAGATTAGTTGTAACAGCAGGCAGTAATATTCCCATTAACCCAACACACCACAGTTCCAACAGTTGAACAGCAAACATAACACATGAATATATTGAACAACAGTGGTTATTCCAAACGCATGCAGGGGTGATTGGTAGCAACAGGCCACCATGAACGTGGTGTTTGAACAGGGCACATGCATCAACATGAGTACAAATATTTATAGAACAATTGGACATATATCCCAACAAATATTTAAGATTACACATACCCACTGAGGTGTGGAATTGCATGGTTTATGCACAAACAGTAGGGTGTAGAAATAACCTCCATTAACATCTTATAAAGAGTTTTACTCTACACTACATTCCTAGTGACTGCAGGTGTATGTTCCCTACAGGTTTTATTACATTTGCCACCATGCATTAGGTTGTGTAGTGGGTTTGGCTAGTTCAATCTATACTTAATCTATATTTCGCATACTAACTGTCGAGGGTGCAGATGTTACTGCTACATATTTCATGGTTGCATTTATATTTCTTTATCTACATATCTGGATGTTTTCACATGACATTTTCACTTTAAATTGTACAGAACCCTGCATTTATTGAAGCACACTTACATTTCTGGGGAACATATTAGCATGCTACTCATGTGCCAGATTTACTTATGCATGCCAGCCAGTAAATGACTGTTGAGGACTGCATATTTACTTCACAGCTACTAGCACTTCCATCACCCAATTTAGAAGGGACTGCAGAACTCTGGGTTGCCAGCACTTTCTAACACATTACTATTTGTATAATGCAAGGGTGCAACAACATTTCATACTACGTGAAACAGACACACTCTGGGTTTTAGACCTTTATTAATGACATTACACACTTTTCCACAGGCTTACTCCTTTATTTGTTTTAACGGTATATATGGCAGACATGTTCATGACATATTATACCTTTATTAATAGGTTAGCACACTCTTTTTTTCAGGCTCACTCATATATGCTTTTATATGACAGTGCCTGCAGAGATATTATTCCAGACATTTGATACCTTTCTTAATGGGTTACTACACTCTTCTTCTGCCTCTCTAACGTTTTTATCTGACAGTACATGCAGAGGACTTATTCAGTACATTTTATGGCTGTATTATTGAACTACAAAACTTTCTTTCATGCTCTCTCCCATATTTTATATAACAATACATGCAGAGTAATCACTAACCTGCCTGGTGGCACAGCCTTAGCAGCCTATCAGCATAGGCTTGCTGATTCGTAACATAGTCACCTGCAGCTGTAAAGTAAATGAAGGGATATTGAGACATTCCTATCCGTTATACATACTCCATTTGAAATTCTTACATGCTGCATTCCATGGTTACATACTCAATACTGGGGCATCTCACATCCTATGAGCCTCCTGTATCCACTGGTTCAGGTGGTCCTCATTTTGTCTCTTCAGGTCCGCATGATGGTGACGGACCTGCTCAACAGTCCGAGGAACGCCTGTGGCACTGGTGAGGTCACGAGCTAACCGGTTCCAAGCCTCTGCCTTGTACGCCATCCCTTGGAACTGGCCCTGCAGGAGTCTTGCCTCATGACAGTGGACTAGGAGCTAAACCATGTATTTGGACTCCTCGATGCCCCATCTCTGCGCTTGGAAGCGCGTTCCCTGTCCAAAACCAGACATTCTGACCGCAAATGTGAGCTACAATCAGTTATGACTTGTATTCCCACCTGTGGGGCTTAAATATGCTGCATTCTCCGCACTTTTTTGTGATTGGCCATTTTGTAAATTTCTAGGCTGACTGCAGACCTGCTTAGTAATGGTTAAACTACCATTCCTAGGTTTATGAATGTTAATAGTGGCTGTTTCCCCTATGTTGTCATGGCTTAATGGTTCTGTACTTTGATTATGATGCTAAGGATCCTGGGTTCAAACCTTTTAATTTTTTTATTTTAATACTGTCTAGACAGGCTAAGGGGTGTGGCTGCGTTTAAGCAACTTAGTTCTATGTTGCTCCATGGTGCCCTGGTTGGCACGGCGCTCACATCTGCGCAAACACATTGCCCTAGGTAAAGCACTTTTAAATGTTGGGCAACTCTATTGCACTGGGTTAAGCGCTATTAAACTATGGGCAACTTTGTTTAGCTGGGTAAAGCACTGTTTAACTATGGGCACCTCTGTTTAATTGGGTAAAGCACTATTAAACTATGGGCACCTCTGTTTAGATGGGTACAGTGCTATTAAACTATGGGCACCTGTGTTTAGCTGCGTAAAACGTTGCTTAACACCAGGCTATTATATATCTGGGTCCTTTAAAAATATATATTTTGTTCACTGATACATTGGCCATGTCACTGCTTTTAATAAAATTTTAATCATATTTGTCTGGTATTATTTCAAATACTGCTTTAAAACATAAATAAGAAGGGGAGTGGTGGGACTCGAACCATGAATGCCTTTTCTTTGTGCATACACTCTACCATTACACTATTTCAATTTGGATTTATTTGCATAAGTAGTTTTTATATGCTCTTCAATGTTACAATTGTTAACTGTGGTTAAGCAATGGGCACACCCGCGCAAACAAGCGCAAATACAGGCAGCTATATCGTGGATTTAAAAAAAAATATATTTTACGTTTTATAACTCTGCTGGGGGTTTACAGTGTCAGGGAGTGTGGTGTTGGGTGCAAGTACACTTGAGCAAACTCGCTCTTGTCTGTTGACATTATGCTTTTTAAAAACTTGCAGGGGCGTGGATATTTAGACTGCTTGGCAGTCGGACATGCCCCCTGCTTGCCTACTCAGTCCGTGTAAGAGTTACGGATGAGTCAGTGTGCCCTCATTTCATGGCACGCTGACGTCATACTGTTCAACTGCAGCCTCCGAGTAAGACATATTAAGTCTTACGGTGGTTTCATGTCATCGAATCCTTAGCATTCTCACAGTATACAATTTTACTTAATCCAAACAGTTATTAAATGTGAAGGGATGCTGTTTGAAAGGAGGAAGTGTGGGTACAGCAGAAGGGAATTACATTTAGTAAGTTTAAGTGGAAAAGGAATAAAATGCTGTGTGTTATTCTACCACATATGTACTAGGAACTTTTATGTGTTAGATTTAGTTATTGTGAAAAAGATCAGATATCAAAGATGTTATACACACGTTAATGTAAATGCCTCTATATAGGAAAGCTAAATCACCTTGTGATTTTAGCAGTTGCTGAAGTTTATGAAATATACAACTAGAGTTAAACAGGACTGTTATAACAAGTTTGAATACTTTTGTTCTTAAAAAGAAAGTTTGAATGAGGCAGCAGAGTTCATTTTTTACTCACATTAGGTTTGGGGGATTTTGAAAGTCTAAGACTGGGATTCAGACAGGCCTACCCAAGAGGTTAACACCTTGGCATGCCTAATTTCACCCCTCACAGGAAGCATTTTTAATTCTTAAGCAACTCTTCTGCTCAGATTTCCAACTAATAGGGGCTTCAGCACAGGTAGCAGTCTTGCTGATGCAGCTTTTTGATAATGTGTTAAAACCAAGGCACTGGAGAAATGCCAGAGGCTCCTGAAATAGGCTGCAGAATGATTCTAGGAATCATGTTTCTTTGTAAAATGTAACTGTTGCAGAAAAAAGTGAATGCCATCATGACAGTGGTAATTCATTCACTCCTATGGAAGCAATCACAATTTAAGTAAGTTCAGGAGTTTGTTAGTATGTGTGCAAGTGTACAGTTGTGAATGAGCTTGGTGAAGGAAGCTGCATGAATGTGTGTGTGTGTGTGTGTGTGTGTGTGTGTGTGTGTGTGTGTGTGTGTGTGTGTGTGTGTGTGTGTACATGTATGAGCTGCCTAGTTGGTTGCACTTGTGGGACAAGTAGTGAATCAAGAGTCTAAATGTGTGTTTCTATCAGAGCATGTGACTAGGTGGATGGGTGTTTTTTTTTCCTGCGGTGTGATCAACGGTGGGGGGGGGGGCTTGTATTTTGATGGATGGATATGTGCGTGTGTGTGTGTGCGTGTGTGTGTGTGTGTGTGTGTGTGTGTGTGTGTGTGTGTGTGTGTGTGTGTGAGCCTGTTTGTAAGGGTTGTCTTTACTAATACAATGCACGTGCTGCTACTGAGAATGTTACCCCCATCAGTTCTGATTGAGCTGGAGTTAGACACAGTGTGATTCAGAAACATACTTATAAGCCAGTATTGAAGTCATTCTCTTTGTGGTCATAGCTGTCTCTGAATAACATTTGCTCATCATCATGGTAATGGAACTACCTGTGGTAGGCAATTATCACAAGCAGTGAGAGTTTTTCTAAATCCCAGCATGTTTAACTCTATCATTTCAGGTGGAGTGTTCATTGTTTTCTATCAATGCATAAGCATCATCAGAGTTTCAACGCTATTTTAGTCTATGACCACGTACACCTTGTTAACACCCACCTTCAGGCTTTAGAAGGTACTCATACAGTTGTCCAAGTTTACTTTGAAATAAGATCTTTAATCACATTGCTTAACCCACAGAGGATTTTTTTCAAGAGAAGTGGGGTATAATGGGTTTTGAATCTATCTCTGTATCGCATCATGTTTATCTGCTGGTGAGGGTTGAGGTCTCTGATTCTAGTACTGGCGAAGTCATATGACTGAGAGAAATATAGAAGCTTAAGGACCACCAAATCACTAATGGCATGGTAAGCAAGGACAGATCACCCCTCAGGATTCTATAAGGCAAAGTGTACGAGAACTAGGCCTCCAGCCTCTCCTGTTAGTTAAAGATCATAAAATTTGAGATCTTTGTAGTTAGGAAACTTTTGTTTTTTTTGAGTTTGTTGATACTTCGTGTGAGGTATCTACTAAAGGAGCATTGTAGTCTATAATAGGTCTGCTCACTGCTGAGTATAGACAACAATAGCATTTTTGATGTACATAACATACCTTTGGCTACAAGTTGTGCTGAGTACAAGAATTTCCTTAATACAGTTGTCAAGTGATAATCAAAGTGGAGACAGAACTATCAACCTAAGTGGCCAGGTCTCTAACTATCTTTTCATTTAATAAAGGAATGTTATCTATAATCTATGTTGTGGATAATTGCCGTTTTCAGAAAGAAACACTACAGTACTTTTTAGCATTCATTTTAAGCCCATTATGTATGCATCACTTATTATCTAAGAAAAATCTTTCTGAAGGATACTTGTACCTGAGGTGGGGTTTGACTATTACACCCACTTTACAGTCATCTGTGAGTTTGGTTAACCAAAGATCCTGGTTATCAGTTTTGAGATGAAAGTTGAAATATTATGTCAACCATTAGGCTCAAAGCCTTTTAGACCACTTATAATGAAACTGACACATAGCCATATTTTGGAAAGGCACTTAATAATGAACACAACTAGACTTAGAATTTTAACTAGGTTTTATTGGCCTGATGTAAAAAAATGAAAATTTTGAGGAACATTTTCAGAATGTCAAAATACTGCATCAGATCCTGGGCACAGAAGTACACTGACAACCATGCATGCTATTGAAGTTCTATTCAAGTGGGTAGGCATAGATCTTGTAGGTCCATTAGTGAAACTTGGTGATGGTTGCCAGTACTTTTGTTTGGTTACTGGCTATGCTGTGAAATTTTCTGAACTTCTGTCACTGTTAGAAGCCAACGCTATATCAACTACTAAAGTTTTAGTGCTATTTTTTTCTAGGGTGTGGATACCCAGTAAATAATCATATTTCAAGGAGACCCATTTATGTTCTGGTTCATAGACCAGAGATGCCAGTGTTTAAAATAAAACAGTTGAAAACTTCACTCTATCACCTTTACATTGAAGGATTATTCAAGCGGTTCAATACATCTCTGATCTTGCTAAAGAAGGCCATAGAACAAGATGGCAAGAACTGGGATCATCCACTTCTCTAGTCCTTATTTTTTAAAAGAGGTACTCCAAGTTTCAACATTATTTTCTTCATTTGGTTTTATCTAAGGGATGTGCCCACAATGTGTGCTGGGCGTAGCAAAGTGGACCTGGATGAAGGGAAAACTATTTAAACATGTAATAGGATGCTTCTCAGACTTCCAAGGGTGAAAATGTTTAGGCTAGTGTTGAATAAACAAATGCAAAACGCAAAATAGGTATAACAGAGGGTGTATAATAAGATTGCTGGGTACAGGGAATTTAGAATAGAGGAGTACTATTATTGTTAGCCCTCAATAATGAGAATAAATTCCTCCCAAAATGGTAAGGACCCTTTGCGGTAGTAGAAATAAAATGATTGAAGTGAACTACAAAATAAGGGAAATTGGAAAGGGAAGACTACAAGAGATATATCACATATAGCACAGCTGCAGCTGCGTCATCTAGCACAGTGTTCCATTGCCTAATCTGGCACCCCTGAATTATATCTTCAGGAATGAAAAGAAAAATGTCCAGTTCAATCTGCCTGGAGCTCCTAAAACTCACAATCTAGCAGTCAGTTCTCATTTCTGTATACCTCAAATCCAAGTTGAGGGGCAAAAAAAATCTTAAGCTGCTTAATCTGGTTCTAAAACTGTAGCAAGTTACATGCCACAACTTTACTACACACAAATTAATGAAGCACATCAGTACTGCAGTCCTGACTGGAAGATTAAAAAGGCAGTATTGAAATTCATTTGTGTACTAGCATTCAAAAATGCTGTACTGCACTACCAGTTGATTGGTATTGCCCTACCATACCCCTTAACATGTTGTACTGGGGGCATCTATTCTGCCCACTTCACCCCACCATGGCAATGCTGCTGCATACATATGTTAAAAGCATGGGAGGAAGCTGAAGCTTCTGTAGTCAGCCTGGAAGCTGAATTATATACCAATATTGTGGTGCCAGGGAGCATTATTCCTTCTGTAACATAAGCAAATATCTGTCTATGGCCAAAAATCAGGACATGAAAGCATTCTTACTTAATTTAACTTCTTATCAGGTAGAGCAAACTTCATTCAGTTTAATAATGAAGCTGTACCAGGGAAGAAAGTAAACCTAAACCCATACACACTCTAGCAGACCCAAAGATAGGCAGGAAGTGAAGAAAAGCAAAGACATTTGTAAAATGGGAGTTACTGAGGAAATATAAAGAGAACATAACATTCCAATGCCTGTATTTGAAGAATTGCCCAATACACAGTACCAAGAGAGACATAAAGGCATTTGGAGGGTAACAGATGATTACAGGAAGCTTGTATCCAACATTGCTTCCATAGCCTGTTTTTTTAACATACTGTATTGTCTCTGTAACTCATTTACTTCACAGCTTTAGACATGATATGGTATCTGCCAATGCAGGGGTAATCCAGGTCTTACTACACATGCTGAGTGGTATGCAACTGGGGTTTCTATGCTGGGAGAGGGTCCTCTGTAGTACAGGGGATGTAAAGTAGCTGTAAAACATGTTGTTTTTTATTAAGCAACAGACAAATCTGCAGTTTTACCTTGTAGAGATACTGTTTTAGTGTAAACATTCTGTTTTTCTGTGTTACATCCTATTAGCTGGTTACCCATTATACAAGAACTTTGACTTACAGCATTTAATATTATTGGTCTGGGTGTCTATCATAGAAAGTGCAGTACAGCACAGCACACAACAGCAGAAACTTAGTGAAGGCTGCACCAAAATGACATAGATCGTTGCTTCTCATGATAAAGGAAGAACTTTATTATGAATCAGGACTCTTGGCACTTGCCAGGTGGTGGAATTCCTACATGACAGAAGACTGAGAGGTAGTAGGAAGAATACTGGAAGACACAAGTAAAGAACTGCTTAAATTTATCAAGGACTGCTTGAGTATTTTGGGGGAAGAGAAAACTCAAATGTTATTGTGACTTTCGGCTTTTCCTGGTTAGGGGTCGCCACAGCAGAACTCCGGTCCGCTAATGATTGGCAGTAGATTTTTACATGCCGAGTTGCCAGCCCTGACGCACAACCTTTAACGAAGGTACGCCCATTCAAGTATGTCTCCACTCAGAAGACGCTCTAGCTGTGAATCGAACCAGACAGCCTCTTACTGTGAGGTGACAATGCTACCACAGCACCACCACTGCAGTAGAAGAGCAAACTCAAATAATTTTGTAAAATTTGTGTTTTCTAATAGGAAGTGAATTTTGCTTCTTATTTGCCTATTCATCAGTTTAAATAAAGTGCATTAAACTTAAAAGCTGTTGCCTCCAGTGTACTATACTCACTCCAATGGACATTAGCATATATTTATAAGAAGTGATATTAGCTGGAATCTGAATGATGGAGGAGATGCTTTGGGAAATGGGATGGCAAGGTGATGGATGTTGGCAAGGAAGATGGTGGAATAGACAGAAAAGGCTTGGGAGTAGGATGGGATTGGCTGTCTTATGTATATGAAGGATTTTATAAGGACTAGAGTAGAGAAGTAATGGAGAGTTTAATGAGGGTATTTAATGTTATTTTACAGAGTCAACAGCCACTAGGATAAGTGGTGGAAAAGCACTTTTTTGGCAATAAAGGGAAGAGGAACATAGAGGATCCAGTCTATCTCCATCCCATTTCCTTTTATAATGCCATTCGAACATTTTGTGGTATTGTGCTTATCATTCAGTGAGAATGCATATTCCAGGTATAGTGAAACCAATGCAGGTGGCATCAGTTAAAGGATATTCATGACAGTTCAGTGGAGGATATAGACAGATTTTGTGATGTGGTGGAAATTGAAAAACAGATTGAGGACAGCAATTGTCCTCGATGAAATCCAAATGGCTTTTAATGTGGTTAACTGGAAATTTCTATTTAGTACACTAGCAAATCTTTTTTATGAGTGGGTATGTTGCACCCTTCATTTGAAATGAGCTAAACAGATGAAGGAGTGGTTCCATAATGAGGACACAGCAAGGTTTTCCCTTTCCAGTGTGGCTGTTATTGATTTATTTATTATTTGTTTACCAGGAAAGTCTGTCTTTAAACAAACCAATTTTCAGCAGAGGCCCAGGGAGAAACACTCCAGATGCATGTCTTTGTAATGTGGAAGGTAACTGGAGTACCTGGAGGAAACCCACTTGAACAAAGGGAGGACATGCAGACTCTGCACAGAAGGGACCGCAGCTGAGAATTAAACCAGAGAACCTCTTGCTTTGAGGTAACAATGCAAACTGCTGCAACACTGTCGCACCAATGAAGTTGGAGACGCTAGTACAAAACAAAAGGAATTACTTGACGCAGTGGGGGTTTGGAGGGAAAAAGTAACATGAATATATTTTGTGGATCACTGTGCACTTTTCCTGAATGTTTATGGTATGCTTCCCTGAACACTGGATTTCTTTTTTGGGAGAATGTCTCAGTCTCACAATAAAAGTTTTAATTGGAATTCCTGATAATAAAAGAGGTAAGGGATTCAATAGTTAATCAAATCCTGGGAATAAATGTCTATCCTATAGTAGCAGAAATTATGAAAGGGAGAAGTTTATGCCATATTTTCTTATGTGTCATAGGATCATAGAATCATAGGAGGTTATTAGGCTAACTTCCCTTACAAGCCTAGTCAAGTTCAGCCCATGTTCCCAAGAGTATCTGGTTCAAGCAGACACTAAAATCAGCATTTCTGTTTACCCATCCAGTCATCCAAATTATGCTTAAATAGGGCCAACAAGAGGATTATTAGTCTGTATAAACTAGGGATTATTAGTCTGTATAAACTAGGGATTATTAGTCTGTATAAACTAGGGATTATTAGTCTGTATAAACTAGGGATTATTAGTCTGTACATGCTTACAATTCTGGACATTTATGAAGTGTGAAAGCATTTGTATTTAAGTTCATAGTGCATGCTTGGTGTACCTTTTGGAGTGAATATATATATATATATATATATATATATATATATATATATACATATATAAAATCTTTTTTTCCTGTGTGGTTCTAAAATATATAAGAATCCATGGTTTCAAAAGCACTTTTTATTCAGATATACTAAAATCCCTGTCCTTACTTTCTGAAATCTATAGAGTCCAGTGAGTTGAACTGTGCCTTAACTTCGGAACTAGGTCAAACTCCACTTTGCGTCAACACATTTAAAAACAACTTCTCAATTAGTACCCATTCCAAAAAACAAGGTCTAAAAATAATTACCAACTAGTCCTGATTCTGGAATAAAGTCATAACAATAAACCTCCCTTGGCATGGAACAAGCCTCCATTTTATTTTAGTTACTGTAAAACACTAGTAAAATTCAAATCCTTAAATAGTTAAAGGGATAGAATCCCATAAATTCCTTCCAGGAGTCACCAGTTACAAACTTTTAACCACATCAACAGGTAAATATTATCACATATCACTCATTCTGATTACTTTTTTTTACTTTTCCTCCTTTTCTCAGACTTCTCCATATTTCTCTTCCATCTATCAAAGTCAAAGTTAAAAATGGATTTCACCATGACATAAGTCCCAAAAATGTGATGCAGAGGATTTGTGACAGGTTTATATGAAAAGCAAGGAATTCAAATACAAACAAGTTTAAACACACACTAGTGAAAGACAGGGAAGCTGAAGCATAAGAGATTTTGCAAGGTATGTGTAAGTATGAACTGCGAACTAAGGAGCTAGACAAATCAGCAGTTAATGTATATGAAGAAAAAAACTGGGAAGAGGGGGCCTGGGAATATGTCTCAATGTAAAGTGGAGGCAGCTACTACATGACAGATTTGCATGTGGCTGGAGACAGTATCAGAATTTGGAGGACAGGAAGGAAGTGAGGAACTAGGAGATAGGGAATGAATGAAGATGGGCCTTATTGTTTATGTACATAGACAGAGATGAGGCTCAACCGAGAATGGGAGGAGGCAGACTGGACTTTTGTGAAGGAAGCAGACAACTATGATTTGAGGCAGAGAGATTGGTTAGAATATGACAGCAGTAAAAAATTAATAAGATGAGTGAAGATACGGAAGAGGTCTGATTCTCATGTAATAAGTTTAGGGTTCATAGGAAAGAAATTTGGATGGAGGAAAGGATAGGACAGCTACTAGAAACATATCAGGAACTGGGTGTAAAGAAGATAAAGGACTGGAGAGACATATAGGGAGATAAGTTATACAACGTCATATGTAGAATGAACATAGGGTGATGCAGGCTGTGGTTTTTGCAGAGGCTACTGCTCCATGGGTGGCTTTGGTATTTTCTGACTCTGGTGAGGGTGTTGGGGCGGAGGGAATTTACAGGAATGAGAACTTTGCATAATATGCATGTGTTGGATTTGCTTGGAATCTAGGGAGCTATGAAAAAGTGCTTTTTTTTTTATATATTAACTATTGAGAGAGATTGAATGTTCTGTTTGTTTGGCCTAGTAATAACAATTGAAAAGTAAAAAAAAGTGGACAGTGTGGAAATTAACTTGCTGAGTGATTTACTCGAGTGCGAGACTGACAGACATCAGAAGCAGGCAATCCTAACTGAGAATGGACAGAGGTGAAGCAAGCCTTGTGTGAAGATGTTATATTAGGGTTTGTGGATGAAAAGTGCTAGGAAGAGACTGGTGCCTCAAAGAGTACTGAATTTGAAATGGAGAGAAAAATAAACTGTAAGGAATCTGTAGCATTAAGATATAGAGGAGACAGTATAGGGATGGTTATATGGGGCATTTATATGAGTGGCAAAAGCGAGGGAAGTGAACAAGAAGGTTGGGTCTAGGTGAAGATAGTGTATGACTGAGATCTTAAGGCTGTGTTGTTTCTTTACTAAACAAGGGCATCACATTGGCTATTGGGGTAAAGGGAGTTAGGGGGAGCAAATGCACAGTAGCTAGCAAAAGTAAGTGATTCCTAAGTTTATCATATTCAAAATGTGATGGGCTAGATCCACAAAAGTGATGAACTGAAAATTTAAAAATTAGACTGTGTGTGTAGAGGAGAGAAATCTAAAAACAAATGTGAAAATTATGAAAATGTATAAATAGCAAGCAACAGTATTGAAACCTTGGTCAATACTTTTTCTGCAAGTAGGTAATAGGCTTGTGACTATTACAAGATATAATCTGATAAAGTATAATAGGTAGTTTGTTTGTTTGTGTCTTTTGGCCTTTCCCGGTTAGGGGTCGCCACAGCGGAACTCCGGTCCGCTAATGATTGGCAGTAGATTTTCACATGCTGGCTTGCCGGGCCTAATGCACAACCTTCAACGAAGGAACGCCTATTCACGCATGTCGACACACAGAAGAAGCTCTAACTGAGAATCGAACGGGCAACGTCTAACTGTGAGGTGACAATGCTACAGCAGCACCACCACCATGGTTAAAGTATAATAGGTAGTGATACATGCAAAAAAAAACACTGTGAAACCCAAACTATATAAAAAATGAATAGACAAGAAAAAGTGCTGATTTATACTCTAAAAATTAAATTGTAAACTAATAACCTATTAAGTACATAAAAAGTAAAGCTCACTATATACATTTGTAACAGGCATTTCTATAAACTGAATGTGTCCACACCACAAATTGAAAAGTTTAGGACAACATAAGTCAGAGGATAATATTTAGCATTTTTCCCAAGTTACAATATTTTGTTGTTATTTTTACACAGTATAACTTATTCTAAAGTTGCACTGCCTCTGGGAAAGGTAGCAACATATGGGATACAGTTCTGTTCTCTTATTTACAACTCAATTAGTTATATAACTAGTTATGAAATTACCTAGATGTATACATAAATACTGACAAACATTGGCAATACTTACCTGTATAAAGGATATGCCCTCCACTGGAGATGTTTTGCAAATTAAATATACATGTTGGCATTATATGTATGTATTTTAACGAGTACATGATTGCATGAAATGTTATACACATTTTTCAATAAAATAATTTAAGGAAAAATGTTCAGTTTCGTTATGTTGATAGTAGATAGCCACCATGTGTCTGTAGCACCTTTGCCTACCTACATTTTAGTCTCAAATGGCCTATTACAGTAACTCGTAACTCACAAAATGTTCAAGGTTTTCATGCAAATGTACACATATTACTAATATTCACAACCAAGTCTATAAACAATGTCATAACAGGATTGGCTACAGTTTTCAAACACAGACAATGTAAGAGATGGAAAATATGGTCAAATAGTGGCAAACAAAAAGTTGGAAATGAGCAACTTGAAACATGTGCATTGAGTATGAGAAAGTTATCAGGAATTACAAATGCATTACTGCAAAGTCTGGTTCTAGGAAAAAACATTTCTTATTATTCATCAAGCCTGCATAAAAACATAGCAGTCATGCAAATTTTACTGCAAGAAACTTGGAAATTTTGGAGTGAAGTTTTTACGCCAGCTATGTTGTTTTGTTAAAACATCACAGAGTTATGGGAATCCAGATAGTCACAAATCAGAAGCTTGTTCTTGTCTGACTGAATTAATTTACCTTAGGACACAATCACAACAGGGTATTTTAATGATTTAAGACAGAATGTATGAAACGGTTATGCTTTCATAAGATCTCTCAGTCTCTGCCATGCTATATGATGTAGGGCACCACTTCTGTTAGACTCCGCTAATTTGAGATCCTTTCCCTGTCCATGGAAGAAAATCATCCCAAAGTCCTTCTGGCTGTTAGATTGAAAAAAAATAAAAAAATAAAAAAAATAACACTATTTCACACTTGCATTGCAATTTACAAATACAGGTAAGTGATGTTTTAAATTTCAAACATCATTAACACAGACATGCCAAACTTCAGTTTGAGAATGACATCTAACAAATATGACTGCTGCTGTCGTATTGAAGCTTAAACCCAAATTAGGGTTGTTCACTT
Organism: Protopterus annectens; assembly: GCF_019279795.1. Taxonomy (NCBI): domain Eukaryota; kingdom Metazoa; phylum Chordata; order Ceratodontiformes; family Protopteridae; genus Protopterus; species Protopterus annectens. The sequence goes on from NC_056731.1 coordinate 1,072,882,661, forward strand.
TCTAAATGAAAACCTATTTTTACTCATAAGGTATGGTCATATATCATTGAATATTCTGACCTTCTGAAGTTCTTAAAGAGAAATTCTAATATACTGAAAGTAAGACATCAAACTGTTCTTGGGTCAGGAATTATTTCAGTTTATATAATTTTGCATCAATTATACCTAAATCAACAGATACATATATTCCTAAGGTTCTACATCTGCAGATAAAACATGTATATTTGAAACATCTGTGGGACCATGACAGTATAGGAATTTGTCTGGTATGTGGTAGACATGTTTTAAAAGTGTTAGTACAGTTTTTTGACATTTATTTTCTGTGTGAAGGAACACAGAGTGGTGTCATAAGATATCTTTTTAAAAAAGGAACAATAAGAATCCACAATAAAATATCTCAGATTTCCTATTTTGCAGTCATATATTTAATAAAGTGAATGCATTATATTTGCATTGCTAGACTTAAGATTTTCCTATAACAGCATTCTTTCTCCCACAAAAAAGCTAGTAAATATGGTGGGTAATGTTTTCCACTGCAATAGCAAAAGTTATCATGGCAAAGTCAATTTATACTGTGTGATATAAAGGTGCACTTCAGTATATTCATAGGTTTATTTTTGTAATTTAATTATTTAAAAAATACTTGCAGTTAAAATATTATTTAGGTAAAAAATGAAAGCTCTTGTAACTTCTGGAAGAGTTTCATAAAAATACACATTGTGAATAAGATATTGGAATTATCCTGTTGTCCAGCCACTTTATATATATATATATATATATATATATATATATATATATATATATATATATATATATATATATATATATGTGTGTGTGTGTGTGTGTAAACTATCCTATTTCTTTTTGGAAACTAAAGAAAATTTAAAAGTTTTTTTATTTATCTCTTTTAGAATTTTTTATTTGGTATCATAGAAATAGCCTGTGCTATGTAATTCATTTTTGGAAGAAGGATAATTTTTATTAATTGCAGTCTATCTTCAAATTTCAGATACATTTTGTTCCATTTTACTGTTTGTGCTTTTATGTTATTTACAATATTATTATAATTTATGGTTAAAGCTAAATCCATATTTTCACAAAGGGTTATTCCTAGATATTTTAAAGTGAGAACCTGTTTACCAATTATATGGATTGTATCTGACAGAAAGTCCACCTTCCTGTTCAAGAACATGAAATTGCACTATCACAATAAGATAAAACATATCCACTAACTCGTCTAATTCTTGTAAAGATTATTCTAAAACAGGGTGAGTAAAACGTCATCAACAAATAACATAATTTTTGAATTAAATTGGCCATATATATCAATACATTTTATTTTAGAGTCACAATGTATTGAAGAAGCAAATAATTCCATCGCTAGTGCAAATAAAATGGGAGACATTGGGCAACCTTGTTTTGTACCTTTAGTTATCTCAATGGCTTCTGAAGTAAATGTCCCGAGTTTTATGTAAGCAAGGTTCTCTTTATCTATGTTTTTTATCAGTGTAATGAAGTAATGGGGAAATTCATATAGTTCTAATGCTTTGAAAAGATAATCCCATCTAAGTGCATCGAAAGCTTTTTCTATGTCTAATGTAATTATAAGAGCTTCCTGATTATCTCTGTTTAAAAAGTCTGTAAGAGATAAAATTAATTTAATATTTTCATGGGTATGTCTATTGTATAAGAAACCTGTTTGATCTTCATTTATGATATGTATCAAGGGTTTTTTAATTCTGTTGACTAATATGGACATAAACCCCTGGATTTACTAATCTTCCATGCAGGACTAATCTAGTCCTGCATGGAAGCGGCAATTTAAGAGGAGGACGGCAGTGCGCCATGCATATTAATGAAGGCACGCTGCCTGAACTCCTAATTCTACACAAAGCGTGGACGGGTGCAGGGGGCGTGTCTGAGAGCAGAGCTCTCAGAATAAACACGGCCTTGCAAAGTAGAACAGAAGAATGTGTAAATAAATGAGCAAGACTGCTCACAAGTGTACGCATATCCCCGCCAACTGTCCCCATGTGTTCAACAACAACAGTGCAGTCAAATAAAATGAAAAAACCCTATTATTTATTTTTTTAAAGCCCCGAGTACAGCTCACCATAGGTGCGCGGGTTTGCCCATCAGCTAGTTACAGTTAAAGCAGCTGAAAAGGCTGAAGAGGATAACAAGGAATATATATGCAACTGAAGCAGCACAGCAATAGTGGAGTGGTTAGAGCATCCGCCTATGGAGCAGGTGTTCCCAATTCGAGTCCCACTGCAGCACAAGTAATTTTCCACGAGAAATGTGTACATGAACATAATTTTACATTGTTTTGCCTTATAACCTACAGAATAACAGTTAAATGTGAAATGGAGTACTGCATGAAATGCACATGTGAAGTGTAAGTGTCATAATGAATAAGGGACAAGTAAGCAGGTCTAAGCACAAATAAGCAGT
>NC_056731.1:1072890114-1072892614 GCF_019279795.1 Protopterus annectens
CAAACACCAAATGCAGTGCATATGCACAGCTATTGTCATAGACAACATGGCCAGCTGTGGAACTTCCCTGCAGCCATCCTGCACATCACTGTATAACCCCCCTTTGTGCCCCATGCACACCACTTACCTATCAGACCCTGTTCCATTCCTCTTAATGTCTATTGGTACACATAGGTGACACCCTCTTTCCCCACTATATTGCCAGTATCTGGAACCCCAACCCACATGTAGTATCACAGCTGTCCCACAGGACACATGTAACTAACACATGAAGGAACACCACAAGAACACCTGGAACAGCACAGGTTCATCACCTTGCGAAACCCTCCCCCGCACCTCACACTCTATACCATGACAGCAACTATTGATACCGATACCTCTTGTCCTGCCTCGCATACAAATCCCAACATACGACATACCATCCCGATTGCTCCCCATCCAGTTATACCTATGGGCTACTATACAGTTACAGTGTCACCCCCACTACCCACCTACCTACTCCCTAGCTATTCACCTCTACTGTACCACACAGGTATGGAATATGTACACCTACCCTGAATACCTGCATGTAACCTTTCCTGACCTTTGCAACAGGAATCCAACCTCACCTTAAACTGACCTTTGTCAACAGTCATACCTGACATGTAAACCTGACCTAAGCATAGATAATACCAACAGTTTAACGTAAACTAAATGTGTTTAATGGGGGACATAGCTATGTTATGTCTGTTACCCTTGATGAAAGTGATCACCCCAGTATTAATTGGGATAAGTAGCTGGGGTCAAAGTGGAGCTCTACACCCCAGGCCACTGCTGAAAATGGACAAGCATACAGTATGAGTGTCCCGGTTGACAGATGTGAACAAAATGCACGACGCTGCACGTGTGTATGCTGGAGCATGTGGGTGTAAGCCTGTTTGGCCGCATGTATGTGAGTACCACACTGGTGAAGTAATGTAGAGGTTAACTGAGGGCAAGATGCCACAAACAGAGGTCAGTAATGCTGTGCTATGTGCAAACAAGTGCATACCCACCTACAAATATTTTACAGTGTCTCATTCACTCTGTAGCCAACAGCTGTTGTTGTGGTCATTAACAAAATAATCTGCACTGCCAGGTTGCAAACCCCCTATCCTGCACACTGTAGTAGACATGAGTTCCATTAAGCCATGGCAGATACACATTCAGCTGCTGTGATCACAAACACATCATCCAGCACAGGCATCCAACAGTATAGAAAAATGTATATAAGTGTGTAGTTTAATGCCAGAACACGTGTCCATTGCAAACCACAGTATTATGAGCAGTCCATGTGCAGCACAGAATAGTGCATGTCCAGTCATATTGTGAGAAAAGTAGTCCTGCATAATACCAAAGGGAATAATGATATATGGTGCACACCGTAGGGACATGTAAGTGTGCTTCATGCATGGTATGTCACACCTGGGGCATTGGTACTGTGGAACTGGGATATGAGGCTGGCCAGGTGTGTGAGCAAACCGCTGTTACACAATACCCTGACAGGATGCTACCAGTGGGAGAAACACTGTAGACCAGCTAGGTCTACTCGACAAAAACAGGTCCGTCCCTGGTGGGATGAACCCACAGTTGTGGGTCACATCAATGTCACCACCAGTATCGGAGGAGGATCAGGGGAAGGCTGGTACATTCATGGACTAAACGAACGAGGAGCCTGCAAATGCTTGGATGGGGACAGTATACTGGAGGTGTACCGAGACGTGCAGAGAGAGAAATGTGTGGAGGTGTGGTATGGCAGGGCCTGCAACCGGGGAATGGAAGGATGCTGTGTACATGGAGCTCAGGGGCCAGGGGAAGGAAACATGTGTATGTCATTATGGTAGACGTATGCAAATGAAGCAAAACAGCAATAGTGTAGTGGCCAGAGCATTCTCCTAATGCGCATGCATTCCCAGGTCAAGTCCCACTGCAGCACATCCTATTTTCCATGTGATATCCCTATGATACCTTTGTTGTGCTCTATAACCTACTAAGTAACATCTATATTTGAAAAGGAGTACTGCCTTAAATACACATGTGAAGTGTCATACTGACTAAGGCACTAGTAAGCATGTGTAAGCGCATAACAGCAGTAGTAGGCATGGATACACAGTGGTAAGTGTATGTACGTGTATTTGCATATGGGTAAGCATTGTCTATATAGACTGAGCTAAGTAGATGCTAGCTGAGTGTAAGGTAATGCAACCCAAGCTGAGCATCGCTTAGCTCTGCGTATACACATGCACACCCATGTACGACTGCTCAAATGTCCCTAACTCACTCAGTATCCAACAGATGGTGTTTTGCCCTGAAACACAATTTACAATCTGTGGAAGGGCCATACCCAGGACATTGCACATCATACACTACGTGATGTACCATTAAACTATGACAGATGTAGATAACCACTCATTCCACATACATCTCATCCAGCACACTCAGTCAACAGCACAGGGAATGTAGTAGTAACATAACACACAAC
>NC_056731.1:1072895114-1072950114 GCF_019279795.1 Protopterus annectens
CACACACGCACACACGCACACACTCACACGCACACACGCACACACACACACACACACACACACACACACACACACACACACACACACACACACACACACACACACACACACACACACCCTGTAACACCAGTACTATGCATAGCATTACACCACTCTACTCACAGTCTTTCTTTATGTCCTGGTCCTCCTACTTATATGTGGCTGCCCTAAGTATGCAGGTACTCCTGTAAGAGGTATTGCTACCTGCTGTCTGTAACATTGATGCCCACACACAGGAACAATGTCCATCACACAGGGAATGTACAGGGAATATGCCCACATGATGTAGGGATTCCTACTGGGTGGTTGCCATGACAGTGGTAATTGGAAGTACTACACATGTGTAGTCATATATATCTATAAACATATATATATATATATATATATATATATATTTATATATGGCTATCTGGATATGTGCATGTCCATATCGTCGCACCATATGTCCTGGACATTAAGTGTAGCCCTACCCCAGCCTCTATAGTCCCAATGTAGTAGTGCAGGGGGATGTCTGATATGTATAGCTGGTATATTAGTAGACATTTGCTACTGTCATTGGGATTGTTGTCACAGACATGATGTGTGTGGAAGGTGACATATGCTCATAACATATGTGCCATTGCTTACTGGCAGACATCATAAGTTTATCATGGTGCAGTATCTGCATATATAGCAGGCTTGACAGCCATGTCACAGCACAGTGTAGGCTACACCTGTGTGCCAGTGCATAACCACAACCAATGTGAACACAGCCACATATGGTACGCTAGCATACTAGTACAGTATATGGACTATCTGTCCTACACCATTCTCATATGTGCCACTCACAGCATGACCCTACATATACTGGGCTGTTGCACAGTCCAGTCTGATGGCTGTCTGTGGTATGGGACATGAGTGTGTGTGGCCCTACACACATGTAAGGTAATACAGTACCATACAGTGGGGTAGCATGTAAATACATGATAAAAGAGGAGCTAGGACTGTAACATCTACCACAGTCTGTACACAGGCCAAAGTACATATGAACAATACAAACACTGCTGACACTCGTCATCACTACACAGCCCTCAGTACTGTACAAACATCCACAGGATTTCCAGGATATGGCATTAAGTGTAACCCCTACTATACATGACATGTGTAGCACTCTGATATATCACTGGTGTGTTATCACATATGTTGACACTGTTTACGGTGTACAGCACATATACACCACTTCATGCACAACATATATACAAAGGTTGACAGAGGTATGGCTGACAGTACATGCACAGGGCCAGTATAGACATGTTGCTGTGATACCCTCATTAATCTACCATTGTAACAGGGTTTGTTGCAACATATGTCCAATGAGAGATATGTAGTCAGTAACTGTCACAGCCTTCATCATCAACAGACTGCATTCCTCACAGTACATTCTGCATTCCACAGATAGCTGCATCATGGCTAACACATGCCACCAAAGGCACAACACTGCCCAGTCTGCAAATGAGCCTGCAGATGGGGATTCTTGATATACATGGAACTGACATGGCAGGTATTGCAACATGTATGACAGGCATACCCAGACAAACACTGTTAATCTAACATTACTCCACATGCAGTATAGGATGACTTACAGTTCATAGGCAGGTCAGGCACATCCCCTCCTTTTTCTTGCCCTCTTTCCACAGTGTATGTTGTTAGAAGTTAATCCCCAACCCATCTAAAATGCTGTTTGGCAAACGACAGTTCTAGCTCCTGCTCATAGTGACAGACAAGGGCCAACACCACCAGGATGTTCCCAGGTAGTGGAGTGCAATTCCATGCAATTGGCTATGGGAATGTTACCACACCTGTTCCACATGCAATCAGCTAGGGAAGGCCTGCAATACATGCAGAGGCCATCAGCTGATCATGGGCATCACGTTAAATACACATGTTGCTGCCTAAGCAATGCAGGTGTGGGCCTCCACATCCACCAGAGAAGGTGTGGGGGAGGCAGACAAAGTTGAATACATGTCAGGAAGGGGTGGGAGGGTAAATCTGATACATGTTTTTGTCACACATCTAACAGCACAGGGTATCAAACACCTGACAGCTATGTAGTGCTATCACAGTCTGATGCTGTTATTGGATGCACCACATGGATTATCTGGTGGTGAGCTCTCAAAACATATATGTGATGGTGAGTGACATCTGCTACAGGGATACAATAGATATACAGTAGGTGATGTACACATGCCTGTCTGCATGAACAGATGCCAGCGTCAGCACAGGCACACTCACACAGGGATGCACACACATTAATAAACTTGGCAGGGTCAGGAGTGCAACGTGTCACTAGTGGGATTTCCACAACACATTAATGTGCAGGGAACACATGCACCACATGGATGATATGGAGGTCATATGGCAGTGAGTATGAGGGGGAGTCAGACATAAGGTGGCATGCTCCACTGTGCCCTGGGGGGAGTAGTGTGTATGGATGTGGACATACACACCATACAACGCATACACAGACACACAGGGTCCAGTTCGGACATGCATGGGTGTATGTCTGCATGGGTGTGTGTTGGCCAACAGTGTCAGCCGGCTTTAGAAGGGTAGTTGATGGGTATACCTTGGCATAAGCCCACATGCAATAGTCTGCATTGTGGCACAGGCCTTTAGCTTCTACATTTGCCCACACAGGTGGGTATTGCATCCATCTTCCAGGCACCTGGGTGACCATTGTGTATGGCCAATGCTGTGCATCACCTGCCATGTATGTGTTTCCTAGTCCCTGACTTGGATGGTGTCTAGGATGTGCACACATCCCACATGCATGTACAGTGACATGTGGAACTGTACCTGGGGTGTCTGGCCTATACTGTGAACACAACTCATCATCAGATGTGCCAGTCTTGCCCACATGTGGCATGGAGTGGTACTGGTCAGCAGATTTACCCTGCACCCACATTGGTAGCATGCTAACAGCATTTCCTGATGTCAGTGTCATCTGTCCATACATGCCATGTTGTCAGGCATGGTATGTCTGTTGTGAGTCACATGTGAAGGCACAGTGGGGTTGCTAACTGTGATTGGCAGGCCTTGATGTCACATGTATGGGTATGGCTTTGCACGCCAGCCTCTGATCCATTTACATCTGTTATCCCTGTATGGTTGACATTGTGATATACAGTAGGGCCACCATAAATGAAATTAGCAAGACCCCTCCACATTGCTCACAGGTGTCACAGACTTACAACCACCTCTACACAGGAGCCGAGTTACAAACACATACACATGCACAAACACCTGTCATGTCTGAGAGTAGAACCCCTACCTAGCTGGCTTACTACACTACAGCACTACTCAGTTATATCACATGCCACAGACATTAATGACGTTCATTTTCCCCAAAGGTGTATTTCACAATTAATGACATCAGCAGGACTACCAAACTAGGGCATTTGTAATGTACTGCGAGTGAGTAGCCTATAATGCATTGCTCCATACATAGACACTAAGACACACACATCAAATCCGGAACTGGCATGGATGGAGATCAAACGCTACCACTATTCTAAATCACACTATAACAGTATGCAGTTACAGAATGCGCTATAGCGATTACTGGGCTATCAATTTCCCAGAGGTGCACTTCTAGATGAGTGTCATCGGCAGCCTTAGCAAAGTAGTATATCTGTATTGTATGGAGTGCGAGTAGCCTAAAAAGCATTGCTCTCTAGCCAATCAGACACACACAGTTGCCAGGGTTGGGGCTCAAACACCTACCTAACTAGTTTATCACACTACAACACTATGCACATACAGGATGTGCCACGCTGATTACTGGGCTATCAATTTCCCAGAGGTGTACTTCTAGATGAGTGACATCAGCAGCTTTGGCAAAGTAGTGTATTTGTATTGTATGGAGTGTGAGTAGCCTAAAACACATTTCTCTCTATCCAGTCAAACACCCACACTTGTCAGGGATGGGGCTCGAATACCTACCTAACTAGTTTTGCACACTACAACAGTATGAACTTACAGGACGTGCCATGCTGATTACTGGGCTATCAATTTTCCAGAGGTGTACTTCGAGATGAGTGACATCAGCAGCTTTGGCAAAGTAGTGTATTTGTATTGTATGGAGTGTGACTAGCCTAAAAAGCACTGCACTCTACCCAGTCAGACACACACACGTGCCAGGGCTGGGGCTCGAACCCCTATCTAACTAGTTTATCATACTTCAACAGTATGTAGTTACAGGATGTGCCACGGCAATTACTGGGTTATTAATTCCCCAGAGGTGTACTTCTAGATGAGTGACATCAGCAGCCTTGGCAAAGTAGTGTATTTGTATTGTATGGAGTGTGAGTAGCCTAAAAAGGCATTGTGTTCCACCCTGTCAGACACACACAGACTCGCACACACACACACAGTTGCCAGGGCTGGGGTTCGAACACCTATCTAACTTGTTTATTACACTACAGCAGTACACAGTTACAGAACATGCCACAGCGATTACAGGGCTAGCATGTTCCCAGAGGTGTACTTCTAGGTGAGTGACATCAGCAGCCTTGCCAAAGTTTAATATATGTATTGCATGGAGTGTGAGTAGCCTAGCAAGCATTTCACACTACACAGTCAGACGCAGACAGGCACACACACAAACACACACTCACACAGTTGACTTGTCTGGGGTTAGTACTAATACCTAACTACTCTGTCACTACAGCAGTACACAGTTATGGGACGCACCATGCATTTTACTGAGCTATAGCTCTGCCAAAGGTATAATTCACATTGGATGACCTCAACAGGCTTGTCATACTACTGCTATGGAGAGGGCAGTGTGTGCATGGGCCATACCCCATTCATGTAGGGGAGACATGCCACATGCGGGCACACACGGGGTCATATGTCACAGGTGCATGTATACAGCTACTAGATGGCTGCTTCCTTGTACAGTCTTGTTGCACATCTGGCACATACACCACATAGTCTGTCATGCTGTCAGGTACTGGTGGCTAGTATCCGCAGTGGGTTTCATCCGCACCTCATGTGTTTGGGGCCTATAGGTTGTGTGCCAGTTGGGACAGGCCTGCATGGCTCCTTGTCACAGTCACCCTCTTCCACACATCTATGCCCGTGTGCCTGTGGCTTACTATAGTGTGTTGTCTTTACATATTTGTCTGCATTCCTATCCACTCTGTGTGCAAGGCAGGAGTGGTGCATACTGACATGTGTTCACACTGAGAACTGTAACTTCCAGATAGGGCTGGTCCACTGGTGTTTGCAGACATGGCCTTCATGTGTTTAAGTGTGTGAGCATGCCCAGTATGACGTCTCAGTATGTTGTTGACTGACATTGCCTTCATTCCTCTAAGTGTGTGAGCATGCCCAGTATGACCATCTGTGTTGCATATCCAGGTTGTTTTTACTGCGGTGCTGACCTTTTGTTGTACACTAACGGGTATCATGCCATGTTTGCAGGGTATCCATCGGTCATTTGCCATTGACTGTTGCTACATTTCTGCATAGCCGGTGGGGGGGACGACACCTGACTGTTTCTACTGTTCAAAAGAGGAGTGGGGGGGGCACAACTGACTGTTGCTCTATATGTACATTGGATGGGGGCACACTTGACACTTGTACACATTTGCTAGGACTGTACTGGTAAGTCAGGTATTCTATTTCTATCTGTAGTCTTACCTATCCTGCTGGCTAGGGCTTACTAGTTGCTATGTTTCAGAATACTTTAAGAATGAAGACAAATACAGTTCTCTCTCTTTCAGTGTTTTTTATTATCTACAATACACATGTGTGGGAGCCTCATGGAAAGCACCAGGGAGACTCCCAGAACAAAAGAATAAACAAGCGTATATACTGGTGATATTACTGACAATACAACAATAGAGAAATGAACAAATTAGACCATTATACAGGGCAATTAACCAATCAAAGGTTTACCCGTAAACATCAGACAGTTCACATCATCATATCTCTGGGTAAAGAGAGAAAATCGGATACGTTTCCATAAAAGGCACGTTTCCTGCTTTCAGGCAGATTCTTGTTTTTCAGCATTTTCTCGTTGTTCAGAGTTCATTCAAAGTTCACAGTACATAATACATGCAGACTGTCACATACTCAATTCCCTCAAACACATGCTTTGACTGCTCATATTCTACAATCCCCCATTTGATGCTGTGTAAGCATCATCACTTAACCTATCATACATTTGTCCCAATTCTAGCATAACCATGCTACTGGTCTTTTCATTATTTGAAGACGTTATCATTTTATCATCTATAGTCATAGTTGCAGGCATATAAAACTTAGGCACTTTCTTCACAGTTTTTGAAGACATTAATTTCAAGATCAGTGCTTTGATTAGGAATAAGACAAGGAAAGCAACAATCGCTAATACTGCAATTAATAAAATCAGCTTCAACAGTCCACCTCTCCAACCTGAGAACAGGTTGGTTAACCATGCCCATGTTGAATCATCGGCATCCTTGGCCATTGAGAGTTTGGAAGTTCTTTGTATCAGTTCAAGATGACTTTCAATTTCGTGCTGATTATCAGGAATAAACGTACAGCACTCCTCCTGGATTAAAGTGCAAGTTCCTCCTTTCGCTGCAAGGGTGAAATCGAGGGCCATACGGTTTTGGAGCACTACAGCCCTCATAGCAGTCAATTCATCAGTCACTAGTTTTAAGGCAGAAAATGTAGCATTGCTTAGTATTTCAAGCAATTTAGATAGCTTTCTCAGTTCCCAAATTGATTTCACTGCTCCATATGATGCAATTATACCAGACTATGATATGACGTCATCACCCAAGTCCATGTGGGACAGTCCTTTGGTACTAACATGAGCTAAGTCATGATGATAAATCCATGAAGCATCAACTCAACCAACAGGATTGACAGGCTTCTTAACCTCTCGAACGTTTTGAATTTTTCCTTTAGGTAATGCAGATACATGTCGAATAGCTAGAACCAGGTAGCCCAGGAAGCAGCTACCAGACCAATCTCCTGGTAGCCATTTATATGCTTTTCTTCTGCACACAAAATAGCAATTTTCTACTTTAATGGTGATGTTGATAGGTTTGAAATGATCCCCGGCGTCCTACAGTCCTTGGAATATTTTTGAATAAACAGTTTCTATTTTCTGGGAAAAGTTAGCTATAGAGTCTTTAACAAGTCTTTTTATAGGTGAGAAATCTGTTACACAACCCAAATTGTCTGCAGTGCAGTTATATACCACTGTTTTGTTACAATGGCTCCACCCGTCTCTGGTTTTACCAAGTTTTTGAAACAAACAGTTCCGTTTTGATGGAGGGACAACTGTAATGCTATTTTGTCCATTGAAATAACATTTGATGCATCGTAGATTAAGTTCGTCCAGGTTTCATTAACCCCTAAAGGGACTATATTTAGCATCAATTCCCCATGAACAGATGGAATACCCAACTGTCTGAGACGTTGAGGGATGATGCATATGTATATTTAATGGCTTGATAGGTATTGAAATGTGGATGCCATACATCTCAGTTCGAATGAGTCATAGTTGAAGCAGGAAATAAAAATGGCCTCAGTAAAAATATCAAAACAACAAGAATAACCACCAATATCGTTGTGCAGTATTTTTGTGGAAATGGTGGTTGCAATTGTTGAGTTTGTGCAAATGGAGAAATGTCAGGCATTTTGAGGTACTGGTATAGTATGGCTGTGAGTGCGAGTAGCAATAGGTGTAGAATCTGGACTAACAAAAGGTAGAGGTTGCGGATCTTCAGACGGGATTACCTTCTTGACATGTGATATGTGAATCCAGGTGGCTGAGCCAGGTCTATATTATATCCTTGAACGCTTAAAAAAGTGAACGCTGATTGATCAAACTTATTTTTGCGAAACTGCAAAATATCGAAGCAGCAGAAACTCAAATTTTTTCCTAGGGAAAGAATTCAGTTGTCTGTTTTTGTTGCTTCGGTATTTTCAGTGTTATGGTGGAAAGTTACCGGTCGAATTCAGATAAGTGTGCGATTGTGTGGATGTGAGTGTTAGGGTGATTTAGGTGAGTTAGGGTTAGGGCTCGGGTTATGTGTGTGCAATTGAGTGGACATGAGGGTTAGGGCGGATTTAAGTGAGTTAGGGTTAGGGAGCGGGTGAGGTGAGTGTGCGATAGTGATGAACTTTAGGGTTAGGGTTTGGGTTAAGGTAAGTGGGTAGTTAGTGGTGTGTGCATAGTTTAGTGTAGGGTTAGGTATCAGATTTTAGGTGTATGTGTGTGGATTTCTGTTTGTTTGGTGTGCTTGTGTTGTGTGTATGTGTTTTGGATCAGCAATTTTTTTCCCTGGGAAAAAAAATCGCTGATCTGACAGTTCGAGATTGTAAGCTTTCGCTTAAATTAGGTCGATCAGCGTTCACTTTTCTAAGCGTTCGATGATATAATATAGACCCGGTGAGCCTTGTAGTCAAACCGCTGATGAAGTGGTCAGTAGAACCAGGAAGGGCGTTTCCAACGTGGTTCAAGAGCTGTTTTTCAAGAGACTGACTTGACGTATACCCAGTTTCCTGGTTGTAATGCTGAGGACAGGAAGGGATCAGGAGTTTGTTGAGCTGCTGCTACCTGGCAATGATGAAACTGTAAGAAAAAAACAAGAGAAGTGCAATACAAAAGAATATTATGATCAAATTCATCATACTCAAAAAAGGGTGGTGGTGGAGGCATAGGCATACGCATAGGGCGGCCCATGAGGATTTCATTTGGAGAAAGACCTTTAGAAGGATGTACTTGAGCTCTCATAGAGAGTAGGGCTAGAGGTAGGGCCTGTACCCAAGTGAGGCCCGTTTCAGTAGTAATTTTAGCCAGTCTCGTTTTCAGTGTCTGATTCATGCATTCAGTAATACCTGATGCCTGTGGTCTATATGGGTAATGAAATTTGAGAGTGATGCCTAACATTTTACACAGTGAATCAATTAACTGAGCAGTAAAATGTGTTCCATGATCTGAATATATTTGACAGGGAACACCAAAACGAGGTATCAATTTATAACAAAGTTTCTTAGCAACTGAAATAGCATCATTGTTAGTGCAAGGGTAGGCTTCTAACCACCCAGAAAAAAACATCAAAAACAGTTAAAACATATTTGAAAGGAGCACAAGGTGGAAGTTTAATAAAAAACCATTGCAAAGCGCAGAATGGTCCCAATGGTTTTGGCAGTGGTTGTGTGGGATCCATTGTGCCTTTTGAAATGTTATACTGTAAACAAGTGGAGCATGTGCTCAAAAAATGCTGTACAGAAGCAGAAAGTCTTGGGGCAAATCAATCCTTTTGGATTTGTTTTATTAACGCTTGTACCCCAATATGAGCTGGCAAGTGATATGCTTTAATAAGAGAATTTAACATGGACATTGGGCAGACCAGTCTGCCATCTGAATGTTGCCAAATGAGATCAGAGCATTTAAAACAACCTTGAGCCAGCCATGATTTTATTTCTGATTCTGGAGCTTCAGTCTGTAAAGCTTTCAACACTGTAGTTTGAAAAGTAATTATTGGTAGTAGAGGCTGCAAAAAATGACCCTGAACAGTTTGTGAAAGAGCAGCCTGTTTTGCAGCCCAGTCAGCAAAATGATTGCCTTTAGTTTCAAAAGAGTCATTAGACTGATGGGCTGCACATTTTACAACAGCAATTTCAGATGGTAACAATAAATGTTGTAAAAGGTTATTAATATAAAAATGGTTTTTAACGGGTGACCCAGGAGAAGTTAAAAACCCACGTTTTTTTCATAGTATACCAAAATCATGAACAACACCATGGGCATAACGGGAGTCAGTATATATAGTGACAGACTTGTCCTTAGCTATTTTGCATGCATTGGATAGTGCTACTGGTTCCGCAGCCTGCGCGGAAGTGCCTGGGGGTAATCGTGCAGACTGACCAAGCTGCTTGGAATTCTCTGGAGTATGCCCGTAAGCAGGATCCATTAACAAAAAGAATCAAATTAGGATTTTGCAAAGGAGTGTCATACACAAGTGTAACCTAGGAGAAAGAGCAGAGTTAACTACAAGCACACAATCATGTAGTTCGCCCTCATCCAATGTTGGTATTAAAGAGGCAGGGTTCAGTGGTGGGCAGCGTATGACTTGTAGGGTGGGATTATTTATTAAACTTAATTCATATTTAAGATTGCATTTGAAAGATACTGTGTTTTTGTTTTTAAAAGTAACGCTTGAACTGCTTGTGGGACTGCTAATATTGTATCATGTCTCAGGGTCAGTGGAGTGGCCATGTTAATCAAAACAGCAGCAGCTGCTATGGCCCATAAGCAAGCTGGGTAACCAGAAGCAACTGGATCTAGTTGAGTGCTATAATAAGCAATAGGCCGGTAGCCTCCAGTGCGCTGCTGGGTTAAGAGACCTAAGGCAGTTTTGTTTCATTCAAAGCAAAAGAAAACAAATGGTTTTGAATAATCTGGAAATCCTAGGGCTGGAGAATTTACTAAGGCTGTCTTTTTAGCCTGAAAAGCCTCAACGTGGTGTGATGTCCAGGGTAAAGGTTCTATGATATCTTTTTTTTTAAAGTTGTAACAGGGGGGCTGAAAGTTCCGAAAAATTAGGTACCCATTGTCTGCAGTATCCAGCTAGGCCAAGGAATCCTCAAAGCTGTCTCTGAGTTATAGGGCGTGGGGCCTTTTGAATAGAAGTTATACGATTTGGGAGTATTTGACGAGAACCAATTGTAATAATATGTCCCAAATATTGCACCTTTTCCTGACAAAATTGTAATTTTGATTTATTTACTTTAAATCCGCACGTAGCTAAAAAGTTTAACAATAGAAGTGAATCTTCCCTACATGAGTTACAGACCGGCGAAGCTATAAGGATATCATCCACATATTGAACAAGAACTGAACGTGATGGTAATTGTAGATCTTGTAACTGTCTATGCATCTCTCTAGAGAATAAGGTTGGGGATTTTACAAATCCCTGGGCAATCGAGTCCAAGAATACTGTTGACCCTTATAGGTAAATGCAAATAAATACTGACTGTTGGGATGCACTGGAATAGAGAAAAAAGCTGATGAGATATCTATCACCGTGAAATATTTCGCAGTAGGTGGGAGGGTTTGGTACAATCGGATGGACAAAACAGCTTTGTTAACTTCCCGCAAATCTTGAACAAATCTGTAAGCTTGTTTGCCGGGTTTTTTCACCGGTAATATTGGGGTGTTACATGGACTTGTGGTAGGTACTATGATCCCTTGTCATTCCAATGCAGAAATAACAGGGGCAATACCAGATATAGCCACAGTCGTCAAAGAGTATTGTGGCACTCGCGGTAACTTTGCTCCTGGTTTTAGGGTTATTTTTACAGGAGCAGCTGAGGTCAAAAATCCAACATCATTGTCATGAGTAGGCCACAAGTGAGAGGGTAGGGAATTTAAATATTCGTTTGTGCTAGAATTTGGCTGAATACACATCGCCTGTAAGATGACAGAGTCATCCAAAGCTGCCAGGGTGGAGATAAACTCCATCCGCTGTGCAAGAAATGGTAGCCTCCATTTTGCAAAGAAAATCTCTTCCTAAAAGATTTAAAGGTGCTGAAGGTCCTACCAGAAATGCATGGTTATCCTGCAGAGGTCCTAAGGTGACTGGGACTGGAATAGTTTCAGAGTATTCAATAGGTATACCAGAGACACCCACCCCTCTAGGTATTTTGTCAGAGAGGGGAACAGTCATGGCTGCTTTGCCAGCTAACATGGATTTAGTTGCTCCGGTATCAATTAAAAATAGATAGGGTTTATTTTTAACCAGTAACATGACATGTGGTCCATCCTGATCCACAGGAATAAAAGGACACAATTGCTGTTGTTTTTGTTCAGGGAACCTACATTGAGATTGCTGTCGATTGGACAGTGTCCAACTAGAATTCCACTGTCGTGATGTATCTGTGTATGGTGCAGGTTGCTCAGCCAAATATGGACATTCATTCTTCCAATGGCCTGATTGGCCACAGTTGAAACATTCTGTCTGATTACTAGACTTTTGGGGTAGAGCAGACTGTGTGCCCTGCCAATTTTGTCTATTCTGATTTCTGGGTCCTTGGCATCCACCCCTCCCTCTCCCTCGTCCTCTACCCCGTTGACCAAAAACATTACACATTTGGATTTGTGCTTTTACTAATTTCTCTTGTAAATCCTTCTGTTCTTTAGCTAAAAGGTCAGAGAGGTATTGTACCTGCTGGACTAACTCATGCAGGCCCAAACTAGGCCAGTTTAAACATACTTCTTTTAACTTGTCCCTTACTTAAGGGCATAGCCCATCCACAAAGGTGGCTGACAGTCCGCTTTGTGCTGGTCCTTCGGTGGGCTCAGGGTACCCAGAATATACCTCAAAGGCTTCAGTGAGTCAATTTAAGTATTCGTCTATAGGCTCATCTTCTTTCTGTATGATTGATTTAATTTTCGACCAATTGGGGGTAGGTGGGACAATTACGTTGTCTAACCATTTCAAATCCATTCTCCCCTTCCATATTATGCGTTGATTTTGGTGTAGGAACATTAGCATGATCCCAAATATGTTTCATGAGATCGGCTGGGACACCATATTGGAGGACAGCTCTAACCTCTTTTATGGTAGGATTTTGCAAACAGATATGTCCTGCCAGTACGCATTGAAACTTTGCAGGGTTGTTGTGAATAGGCGGAAGTGATTTGGTAATGGCTTGAAAATCAACTGCCGACCATGCCCTAGGCACTACTACTGTGGCCGGTTGTCCTGCATCTCTAGCATGGGCTGGGTTTGGTACTTTTCTCAATGGAAATACTCTCTCTTTATCTGATGGTCTGGAGCCCAATTCAGAGTCAGAGTCTGGATTAGATTTATTCGGTCCACTGTAATCGTCTTTGTCATCAATTACAGTTGGACATTGTTTGTAAATCTTACCCTTGTGTAAATATACAACTTTTTTATTATAATAGTTTTTCGACTGACCAGGCCTAGGGTCAAAAAGCATTTGTGCTTTTCTTTTCTGCTGCTTTTTTGTCTTCGAGTGGGTTAATCTAGGTGATGATTTACTTGTATCTGTTTGGTCAGGTCGTTCTATAAGCGGTCTACTAGGCTGACTTCCCATTGCCTGAGTTCCACTTCCAGAGTGAAGTGCGGTCTGTTCTTTTCCCTGCCGACCTCCACCCTCTGTTGTAGAGCGCACTGCTCCATCTTGAACCTGCGAGGGCTGATATAATGGTGGAGGAGCTGTAGGGGGTGGGGGAAACCAGGGGTTATCATCCTCAGATGATTCAGTTATCTGTAATTTATTTAATTCTTGTAAAGGATATAATCCTTTAAAGGGTGGTTCCTTTAAGCATTTACTGTTTGCTACATCTAGATTAGTCGCAGTATGTTGCAGTTCCTTTAACTGCTCTTTTAGTTTCTTTTGATTATCTTTAAGACTACTGATGACCGAATCCTTTTCCCTTGCTTTAGCTTCATCAACTTTCACCTTCCATGCATCACCATAGCAGAGTGTTTGACTAAGCTGGAGTTTTCATTTAGTTTTTTCTGATTGGTTTTTCAGTGTGACCTTCTAACTCTTTGTTTTCATTTGTTAGTTGGGATATTTTGGAGTCACCCTAATGATAATGGACATCAGCTGGCTATAACATCCCTGTGTTTCTTATGCTTAGTCAAACACTCTGCTTATGCTATGCTGATGAGGTCATAACAAGGCCAAAATATGCATATTAATCGCTAGTGGGGTTTGGCTTTATTGGCCTGAGATTGTCCATTAAAACAACTTCAAATGTAAAAGTCATGGGCAATCAGAATCACCATATAGCTGAAACACCTGATGTTCATAAGGATCATTTGCATATATCCCATGAGCCTCTGTTACAGGAGGTTTGGGAGGTCACTTCTTGCTTGGCTGGAGTTTTCATTTATTTTTTTCTGATTGGTTTTTCATTGTGACCTAACTCTTTGTTTTAGCTTTGTTTACTTACATAGTAGTGTCTGACTTCCTAGCCTTCACAACTTACATCTGACTGCCTGGCCTGCTGTGGTCTGTCTGTGTAGGCCTGGGGGAGGGGTTAACCATAGGGCACATTCGGAGGCCATAGTACAGCATTTGTTTGTGTTTGTCTTCACCTGTCCTGCTGGCTGAGACTGTTGCTGGGTATGTGATCCTTCCTGACTGGTATGTGTGGTTCTTATGGACACCCCTGCTGCTCAGGCCATTTCCTGCAGTGGGTTTTGTCACCCTGTGTAGTACTGGCTAATATGGTGACTCCAGTATGTGTTACAGATCTCATGCTGCCACTATGGGTGTCTACTCTCTGCTGCCTTGATATCCAGCTACCCAATTCCCTTGCATGTTCACATCCATACCATAGCAACAGGTAAAAACACATTCAACTCCATTTGACAATTGGTAGGTTGATTGACTTACCTTGAGGATGGTGCTGGAGGACTGCCTATGTCGGATGCACATAGCACACTCCCTATTCATGGTTAGGCACAGGTAGTGTCATGTTTGGCATCCCTTTTACTTTCTGTGTGAGTCAGAGAAAAGTGTCATTCCCTGGGACCCTACTGTGTCAGTGCATATGCTATGCATTGCCTCTTTGCCAAGGCCAGGGCATACTGGGAACACCCCCTTTTCCCTACTGGAGCAGGCTCAGGTTGTTCCTCCTCCGAGTCACTCTGTACCTGTACAGGCCTTGGCATTGGTGAGGGGCTGTGTGGCCCTGCCCCATGCTGTTCCTGCTGCAGCTGTTTCCACAGGATCATATTGTGTAGCATAGCACATACCATTACTATTTGGGTGCATGTAGCTGGTGAATACTGCAGGGCTCCAGTGGATGTTTCCAAACACCGGAACCGTGACCTGAGCATCCCAAACACATGCTATATTATATGTCTGGAATGTGTGTGTGCATCATTATGGCATTGTCGTTCAGGTGTGTGTGCATTTCTGATGGGTGTCATCAGCCACAGCTCCAGTGGGTACCCACCATCCCCCACTAGGTGACCGTAGGGGATGTCCACATTGATAAATCTGTGGTACAGCTGTGTCAGTTGCCATATGTGTGAATTGTCATAGCTTCCAGGGCAGCCAGCACACACATTCAGTATAATGCCCTGGGCATCACATACAACCTGGCAGTGATGGAGAGGATGCCCCTGCGGTTGATGTAGGCCCTACCCTGCTCACCAGGTGGTGCTTTGATGTGTATGTGCGTGCAGAATGTAGCACCCACTACCCCAGGGTAGTTAGCTATTTGGTGGAAGAGACGCATATCGCGGGTCAACACCTCACATGTGTTGAGGAAATATACGTGCTCACTGGCATATGCTGACATGGCATCCAGGAATTGATGGAATACTCTGGATGCTGATGCCTGTGAAATGCCCATGTTATCCCCAGTTGTAGTTTAGGAGGTACCTGTGGCTAGTCTACCTAGGCATACACATACCTTTGTATCCACTGGGATGGGTTCCCCTCGGCCAGTGTGGTGTGTCCGGTGTGGCCTGCACAGCTCAATGATTTGCTGTAGGAGGTCTCTGTCCACCCTATAGTGCTCCACTATCTCCAGCTCATGTAGCCCCTTGTAGGTTACCCTGGGTCTCTACACTCTTCTCTGTCTCCTCACTGTGGGTTGTTCGGCAGCATTGACATCCTCACCATCCTCAGCCTTTTTCACATTTTGTTCTAAGAGCCTGCTGCAGCCCTTCTCATTTTGTAGGTTAAGTTTTAAAATTTCCCCGTTTGTATACACCGGTGGTGTAGAGTGTGGAAAAAACAGGGGGATAGGTGTTTGCTTGGTTTATAGTGGTGTTCTGGACTGGGCTGGTCTGCTTCCTGTCTGATTAGCTGATTCTGATACATTTCACCTGGCAGCTCAACTAGGTCTCCTTGATTACCTTCCTACTGCTGTTTTCCCTTCCCATTGCCTCCCTGTTTAGGCCCGTGTGCGCGCCATGTGAACAGAGTGCTCAAATGTGCACAGAGCTGCTTTTTCCTGGTTTAACTTCCTTTTTCTTCCTGTACACCCTGGTGAGCAGCGTGCACACCCGCTTACACTTTGTAAAGAGTGCTAGGCAGGTTTAGACACACCCCTAGCTTTGCTGTGCTATGATAGGAGCAATCCCGAGCCACAGGTCTCCAATCCACTTACAGTATGCCTGACATCCCATGATGTCACCTATATTCTAGTCTTGCACCCAGCTATTTATACTCTTACACTCTTTGGACCTGCCTCACACCCTGGGAAAATCTGGGATTCACTAACACTTCCCTCATTTGCATACAATTGCCTGCTTATGCATAGTTACATGTCCCACACTGAGCCTCTCCCCTTAGCAACCATTACGCACTGGGCAGGTTGTCTTCTGACTGCCATTGACTTGCATGGCAGAATACTGACTTTAGTTAGAATGCTTATTTTTGGTTTATTTTATTAATTTACCCCCGATCCCGTTTGCACATTGCTGCCCTATGCTTAACCATGCGAGATCGGCGAAGATAAAATTAAACGTTTATTTTTTTCTTTTACATTTTGTAATACCAATGGCCTTCTACTTGGACATTGGCATGCATCCTCAATGATATGCAGCCTTTATTTGGTGCTGTCATGGCTCCGTTTTGTAGATTGCCGAACTGTACTCAGTTACTAACCGAGTACATTTCTGCACACTACACTCTTCCTGCACGGACGGCTGCCAACTTCCTGGATCACATATTACCCGCATTTGCATGGTTTTCCCCTGCAAATGAGGGTAATTTTTATACAGGAGCTCGGTCCATGCAGGATTAGCCTAAGAGCTCATGTGCACGTCCCGGGCGCTCGTTTCTGGATCGCACATCGACCATATTGCCAAAAATAGCTCCTAAACTAATCCTGCATGCTATAATGGGTTTTGTAAATCTGGGGGAAAGATTTTTATAATCATTGTTAAGTAAAGAAATTGGCCTGTAGGAAATACATTGTATAGGGCCCTTATTTTCCTTTACGATGGGTGTGATTAGAGAATATCTCCATGAGGGTGGTATTATGCTTTGTGATTGTATTTCATTCAATGTTCTATGAAATAATGATATTGCTGAAGTTGGGAATATTCTATATATTTCATTGATTATTCCATCAATTCCTGGTGCCTTATTGATTTTACTTTCCTTATTCTTTTCAATAACTTCATTTTGGAATATTTTTTTGAATGTCTAATTTAAATTTTTCTGGTATTGCTTTTATTTTGGCATAATTTAAGGCCATATCTAAGATATTAAATTGGGACTTATCATCTCTATAATGTTCAGTATAATGATATTTAAAAGCATCAAAATGTCACTTTTGTCTGATACTTTTTTGTTTTTTTTAATTTCCCTTCATGTATGATATTTGTGATATTATTTTCAATAGTTTGTCTTTTAATTCTTATTGTTAAATTATGCATATTTTTAGATGAGGTAGCATAAGAATTAAGTTTAAATTTCTCTATTGCTAAGTTAGTTTTGTGTGTTAGAATTTTATTATATGTTTTGTTTAGTTCCTCAATTGTTTTTTTTTTTTTTTTGTTAGTTGAGATTCTAGATTCATTGTTATTACATTTTGTGATTTGTTTTTTGGATGGTATGTAATTCTGATTCCCATTATTCTGTTTTATTTTTAAGCCATGAAAGGACTTTTCCATTCAAATATGCTTTCAAGGTATCCCATACGATTATTATGTTTGATTCTTCAATGTGATTTACATCTAAAAAGTGTTGTATGTCTGAATCTAGGCAAGGTTTGAATTGTTTTATTTTTGTGATATATGCCTGTATTCTTGTTGTATAGATTAATTTCTTATAATCAGTTTGTAATTTAAGAATTAATGAATTGTGATCTGAAATAGGGCATGGAGTTATAGAAAAATCTATTATTTTCATATTTAGCTTCTGAGATATAAATGTTTTGTCTATTCTTGTTTGAGTACCATATCTATGGTCTTAATGAGAGAATAATAAAGAATGACTCTGTTTGAACTGATATGAATCAATTAGATTTAGATTTTCAGCCATTTTTAAGAGCTTTTCCTACGAGGCTAACACAAAGACTTATTTTATTTGTGGTCTCTGAATTATCTAAGATGTAATTAAAATCCCCTCCCATTATCAGGTTTCTCTTATATACTTTGGTGATTAGATCTATATGTTTTTTAACTGTCCCAACCCCTATTCCCAGAAAACAGTGCAATTTGCTAATGTCCAGATTCGATTGTTAAATTTCACTGCTGTAAGTCCTTCCTTGTCTCATAGTTGTATAAGATTTGAGCATTAGTAACATTTTTTCTCCATAAGATTAATGCTCTTCTTGTCATTTTTCTTTTTTGTTTTACAAGTGTGATCATTTTATGTATTTATTAGGGTTCCATATATAATTATTGTTTGTTTTAAAGTGAGTTTCTTGAAGAAATACTACTTGTGCTTTATTTAATTCCAGGTATCTTAATAGATTTGATCTTTTAATTGGGTTATTTAATACATTGGTATGTAGAGAAATATGGTTAAGTCCATTCCTTTTGATTGTATTTATAAGGAGTTTATTATTTGATATATGTTTAATGTTGTTTTGTGGCATGGAAATTGTGTAACATCCCTACTGATTTTATTTGTTGTAGAAAGACTATCTTTTTCACTTAAAAAACATAGTTTATGTCTAAGATCAGGCCAATAAAAGAAATAAAAAATAAATTATTCAAGATTAAATACATAAAACAACCAAGTAACCAAACACTTTGATAACCCCATCCATAAACAAGAAGTGATATACACTTCTAATCTGATAGATAAAAAATATTCTATCAGATTATCTCTCGTATCTAAAACAAGAAAAAAAAGAGAATTTGCCATTCTCTGAGCTCCAATTTAAATTTTATGGAGATATGTTGGCTTCAAGTGAAAGCAGCAATGTTTAGTTTAGAGTAAAGTTACAAATTATCTAATGTTAACTATAACCAAAGTATGGAGTTTATACATCTTCTCAAATGTAGTTTTTAACTCTTTACAAGTGATGTACCTTTTTTGTAATATATCTTAAACATGGTTAAAACCAAGTTTTATCATACATGCAGTCATTCTGTGAACAGATGATAATTCCTTAAGATGCAATTACTAAAATACATATTTGATAAACATAATTGTGTAACAGTGTAACAACTCTATGAATTTATTTGAAATGTATTTTTGTACTGTTCTTATATACCTTATGCTTGAAACATCATCAAGCTTACTAACGATTGATATAATTTATATACAAGTATGATAATACATTCCACTTATTTCTGTTTATAATACATATTTGATCAAGTTGAGTTTTGTTCATAATATGGTAATAAACCATGTTTTTTTCAGTACAGCTTGCAATAAAGTATACTCTAAGATATGTTTTTCTTTTTTTTGTTTGCTGTTCCCCTTTTCTCCTCTTACCAAGTGTGACATCATAGCAACTGTTGTTCACTTTTGAGTATATTTTTTACTCAGTATGAATTTGTGTTATTAAAACATTTATTTGAATAGTACCATTGTCTAGAATTATTTCTTCAATGGCAGAATTCACTAACTTAAAATGTTATTATTTTACAATGTTTACATTAATCTGGGGAATACTGTTCTCACTGCATTTCTTTGGTCTAAGACCTTTTCCTCCTATGGGCTATGTGTGTTGTTAAAAAATTGTTATTGCAACATCAATTTTATATTAGCGTGCTTTGACAAAGCATATATTGTGTCTTTATTAATATCATATGAGTGATATTCCTGGGTCATTCATAATGTCTGGCTGCTGTTCTGGATTCAAACTACTGAGTGTTAACATGTTCAGTACATACTTCTTGTTTACAGAAATAACTTCCAAGTTTCCCCCTTAATTAATTAGTAAATGTCCATTAAGATTTGTGTATTTTTCAAGTCATGAAAGGCTCATTACTATTGTTGCAAGATTAAAATTAGATACTTTATGGACTTGTACTATGTAACTTACTTCTTATGTTTGTTTGCCTTTTCCCAGTTAGGGGTCGCCACAGTGGAACTCCGGTCCGCTAATGATTGGCAGTTGATTTTTTTATGGTGTCAAGTTGCCAGCCCGACGCCCAACCTTCAGCAAAGGCACACCCATTCACACATGTCTTTTGGAGGCCACTCAACCACGGGGAGGACATGCAGACTCCACACAGAAGGCATTCCAGCTGAGAGTTGAACAGGAGAACCTTTTGCTGTGAGGCAACAACGCTACCGCTGTACCACTGTGGCATGTAACTTCCTTCTTATATCGTCCTTATTTCCCAATTCACCTGATTATTGATGTAAGCAAAGTGTCTCTGTAAGTCCTTCACAATGTTTGTTTCTGTTACATGATTTCTTTATTTTTTTTATTTTTTTTTTTATTTTGTGACATCCAGTATTTGCTGTTGCTTTTTGCTTGCAATCAATTCATGTTTAATGCAAATAATTATTGTTTCCTCATCTGGTTTATTAACATATGTGTTTAATTACTTTTATGTATAGGGGTTCATGAATTAGTAGGCTTCCTATACATCTGATTTTATTTAATAGTGATATATACCACCTTAAAAACCCCTACTCTACTGAAAAAGTGAGGCAAAGAAGGGATTGCATGAGTGTGTAAGTACTTGTTTCTTGCGCTTGAGTGTAATGGTCTTTACCTTCCATACAGTGATTTTGTATTTGCTTGCTGTTATTTTATGAAGTTTTCAATAAATAAGCAAAGTGCTATTTTCATTCATATCCTTATTAAGCTGTGTGCTAGTAGTCTCCCATATGCCAGAACAACTGATGTCAAAGTACAGGATATTCATAGCTCACGCTTCCATCTCCTGACTCACTTCACTCCTTCTGGCAAGCTATGTGCTCCATACCAGGCTAACCTGAGAGAATATCAGTGGGAGTGCCCCTTCCTTCCTAGCTACAAGTGAGACAGTGTACATGTAAACATGCATACACTCCCTTTCAAAAGTCAGCAAAGCACAAATTTAACAAGCCTCACAGTTCCTACCATTTAAAAAAAAATTGAGCAGATAAGCTATGGGTCCATATTGACTCAGGAATCTGTGTAATAATCCACTGTTACCAAGTAAAATTGTTTCTATGTGGGACCTTTATGTAATTTTGTTCTCACTTCATAGTATAAACTTTAAGCGTATAGAGTCACCAAGGGAATGCACTCAAATACAAGTGTCTCTCACACTATGCGAAAAAGATAATTGTACAGTAGCCACTGACATTATATAGTATGACTAATAATGATTTGTTGTTACTTTTACTATCTGTTCATCTAATTGTGTTTGACGGTAGCATTTACCACCTTAAAAACCCCTTCAAATACTGAGGAAGTGAGGAAAAAGGAAGGGAGAAATACATGAGTGCGTTAATACATATTTCTTATTTTTATCTGCATTAACTTTAAGTTCCTGTACCAGCTGGTGACTTATTTGGTGTCTTGCCTTGATTAGAAAGACATAAACAGGTAGAGTTTTATAACAATATGTTTCACTGGTATCGTGAGTTTAACAGTTTTCTATTTAGTAAGATAGGTCAAGTGTTACATAGGTTATTTGTGACTCTCACTTCTTATCCCAATATGAGCACTACACTTCCTGAAATGCTATTTAATCAGCAGTAGAATATTTTGAACGAATGTCTGTTTGAAGTGCTCTTTTCTTTGTAACTGCTGAATAAGTAATGTTCGCGCAGGCTCGCAAATATTCACAGTAGAAAAGTTGCTAGTGTATGGCTTCTCCGAACCCTTCAACTTTTAACTGAACACACATTATTTTTTTTTTTAATGGAGAAGCCATTAGTTTTAACCAATTCAAATGCATTTAGTATGTCAATATTCAAAGTAAAGTCACATTCAAAGGAATCCTTACTACATTATAATATTCTATTTGGTCAGGCATGCTGATCAACCAGGGTTATTATATAAATGAATGCTGCTTCTCATTTATGTTTTATACACATTATTAGATGATTTGCATTATAGCAAATAATGCTTTCTGTATGCGGCTTGTCATTAGTTTACTGTTATGTTAATTAACTAACATTTTGCTTAAAGTAGCATGAGCTTATTTCATTTAGCATAAATAGAATTGTCATATATTAAATATTCATTTAAAAGAATCAGTGGAAAGAAAAAATAAAGAATTATGTGGTATGTTATAGACAATAAAAATAAGTTAAAAATACATACTTTTTTTTTCCTGAGTATGAAGATTATATCTTAGTTGAATCTTTGAGAGTTTTGAAGGTTTCTGTGTTTTAAGTTCAGTTCTTAGTTTCTTTTTCCTCAAATCAGTTCAAGTATTTTTTTCAGAAATTCTTTTCAAAGTGGGGGTTGTTGACCAGTCCATTTCTTCTGGAATTGTAATTATACTGTTATGAATGAAGATACTTCCTCATAGTTGTTGAAGGTCCTCATGTCATTTGAGAAGAAAATTCTGATTTTTGCAGGATAGACAAGTTGGGCTTTTATTTTGTTTTGTTTGAGAAGTTTCACTAATGGCCAGTTTTTTTTCTTAATTCTAATACTCTTGCAGAGTAGTCATTGTCAAATCTTATTTGATTTTGTTTATATGATAATTGACTTTTTCTCCAAGCTGATTTTAGAATAAGTTCTTTTTTCAGATATGACAAAAA
Source organism: Protopterus annectens (assembly GCF_019279795.1). NCBI lineage: Eukaryota > Metazoa > Chordata > Ceratodontiformes > Protopteridae > Protopterus > Protopterus annectens. The sequence goes on from NC_056731.1 coordinate 1,072,917,822, forward strand.
TTTTGCCATAATTGATCTTGGAGTAGCTTTGGGTGAAGAAAATATAGGTTTTCCTATAACTCTGTGCACTCTCTCTATACCATTTGATAGTCCCTCCTTTAGGTTTAGTACTTCAGGTAACCAGGAATTTAAGAAAGATATAATGTCCTCACCTTCAAATTTCTTTGGGAGACCAACAATTCTTATATTTGTTATCCTTTCCCTGTTCTCCAAATCATCCATTTTGTTGATTAACCAGTTATTTTGATGTAGTAGAAATTCAGTCTGATTTTCTTCTTCCTTGAGTCTCCCATCTGTATCATTCAATGCAGTTTCCATGTCTAGTATTTTAGTTTGCTGTTGCTGCAAAATTTCCTTGAGAACATCAATTTGTTTTTGACAGTTTTCTTTGAGGTTTTCTAAATTGTCTGTAAATATATTTTCAAAGATAGTTCCTGTAGTGTGGATGACATCAGTTGGATTTTGTTCTTCAGTGTAGTTTCAGAGTGAGAATTCTTGGAACTGGCCATTTCCAAACAGTTGAAATAATATCCAGATTATTTTGACAGGAAAATATATTCAGAATTTCTTAAAATTTGGTGAGATTGTACTTTGGAAGTTCCTTTATAAGGTTATTTTATTTCTATTTGATAAATTATATTTTTTCCTGTCTTCTAGTACAGTTTTGTGGAGCTCAAAAAAGATGCTGCTATTAGTTGGCCATCTAGGCAGCCTCAACTATTATTTTTTAGTGTTCTGTAATGTACCGTAATGGAAATTACTTATATGGCACATCCTCTGCTGACATGGGTAAAACTGGCACAAGCCCAACTCCCATATCCAAGGCAGCCCTAAAGGAGTGGGAACATTCCAACTGTCCAGCATATGATATAAAAACACATTCACCTCTATGATCCTCTTTTCTGCTAGTGTTCCACCTCATTGTGATGGTACCGTTTGTTGAAATGTCTCTTGCCTTTTACATCACATGGAGTTTTATATCAATGACCCTTCATTTCACTTGTTATATTGACTTATTATGGCTACACACACCTTTTATATCCTATATCAGTCCTTCCAAAATATGTTCCCATTAATAGCTGTCCTCTGTACCTTTGCTCAGAAGGCATATGACTATTGAACATTTAAAGGTGTTGCCTCCCTCAGGTGGCCATGTCTGTGCCTCTACACTCTTGAACAAAAAATGTCAGTCAGTGGGTACGTATATTATTCCATGAGTTGCACATAACCATGGCCATAGCCTAATCCCTTTAGGTACCCAGCTATCAGCTGCAATATATGTTATGCCCAACTACACCCCCACCCATGTATGTACTGAAACCATGCTTTCATTTATAGCCATGGAACCCCATGATCCTTGTGGTATGTCCTATCCATTGCACCATATGTTGATCTCTGAAACCATGCTTTCATTTATAGCCATGGAATCCCATGATTCTTGTTCTATGTCCTATCCATTGCTCCATATGTTCATCTCTGAAACCATGCTTTCATTTATAGCCATGGAACCCCATGATCCTTGTGGTATGTCCTATCCATTGCTCCATATGTTCCTCTCTGAAACCATGCTTTCATTTATAGCCATGGAACCCCATGATCCTTGTGGTATGTCCTATCCATTACTCCATATGTTGATCTTCCAGCCACAAGAAGATGGTACAGTATCATGCTAGTGTCATGGGTTCCCAGGTTCATATTTCATACACATTGTAACATCTCCATCACCCTCATTGATGTCTGTCACAGGGTTTGTTGTCATTACTGTGGTAGGTTAGCAGACAAGACTCCTTCTGAACTCAGGGAAACACAATGCTTGCATAGTTTTTTTCCGAAATTCCTCTGTTTTAAAGTTGTATGGTTGTAATTGGTATTGTATAAAATTTTGCTGACAATGTATTTTGTGTTATTTACAGCAGGATTGCAGGTCCATTATTTTAAATAAGCAGGTTATCTAAACTGTTTCTCAATTGTTGCTAGTGGGCATTGTGTTATCCATGCATGTTAGTATGAATTGTGCATATTAGAGTGAACACAAAAATGAATCTGTATGCTCATACATGCAGTGTGCACACACCTGTGGGACAAAGATGCAGTGCTACTGCCATGTCCTAGCACCATGATTGATGTGCAAAGCTGAAACTATGGAGGGGCAAAAATGTTAGCTCTCCCCAAACACAAACTGTTGGAGTGCTTGTTCATCATTTGCCAATGAGTAATAGTGGGGAGCTAACATTTATTCAAGAATCTGCATGGTAATATTTTGACTTCTTAAATCAATGTAGGTGCAGAACAAAATGTGTATACTTCTTGCTATGGTTATTTCACTTTATTTTATTTTATTTTATTTGTGGTCTTTAATTCCTGGTTGAGGAGTTTGCTAATTCTAAAGACTGCCCAGGTTGCATGACACATCATTTACAAATGTCCACCTGTGCATATAAGGCTACTTTTGATTAAAAAGGAATCTGATTTAGTGGCTATGGCTACTACATGAAGTGAGGAATATTTTGGGTAATCATACAGAGTATGTAGCTTCATAAATCCATTACAGTACTACACTCCTGTAGCACTGGAACCAGTTAATCATGACCCCTAATAGCTTGTTCTCAGGGCAGCGGTCCCCTTTGCCTTGACCTAGTTATGGCTCTGTGGGTCACTGTGTCACTTCTTATGCCCTTGTGCAGACTAGTAGTGACTTACTGTTAAATCTGTCAATTTTTTAATAGAATCCTTTGGTCAGTATGCAGGTGCTGTGCATTGCCAAATTACGTCTGACTTGGGTTCAGGCACCTAGGCAACGAGACATTTCTTTGTGGTACATATGACTGGGGGCACATGGCAGAAGTGACATTCAGCTGCAGAGAAATATGGCTGTTTGCAAATTCCCTGTGGTCAAAGAGAAGTACACAGTGCCTTGCTCACAGCTTTAATAACCAAATGCACAGAGGGAAAACAATGTGCATGGTCCCCAAGGGAACATGAGACAGCAGGCAATATGGCAGGTATCAGCAGCAGGCTGGCCAGAGGGCATGTCAGTGGCAGTACAAATGCTGTGCACATTGGGCAGTGCCTTTATAATTGGAGTGTGTGGACCACTACCCCCTTCACAGTGTCTAGGGAACATTACCTAAAATGCATACTGGAGCATAAATGTGACTACAGTAGCCTGCAGGATTTCTTCCATGCTGTAGCACACTTCTACATGTTGTAGATACATAAGTATGTACTGTACACTGAGCACAACACTCATTACATCTTATGCCACCGTGCATTTGGTTATTACAACTGTGAGCATGGCAGCAGGTGCTTGTCTTTGCCCACAGGGAATTTGCAAACAGCCATATTTCTCTGCAGATGAATGTCACTTCAGCCATGTGTCCCCAGTCAAATGAACCACAGGGAAATGTCGCTCTGCCTAGGTGCGTGAACCCATCTGACTTGCTCAGCAGCATGATGCAATTACCTCCTCAAAGTCCATGTCACTATCGGGTAGAGAACTTTTCTGTTAATACTTACCACAGTGTGTCTCTTTTATTTTCATTCTAAAAGAAAAAATAGAAAGCAAGATGCATTTAACTGCCACTGAATTTGCTATTCACCCATTTTATTTTAACAACAGAAAGAAAAGGAAAACCTGCAGTGCAGCGAAAATTAAAGAGTGAAAGTGAGTATGCATGAATAACTATTACAAGCACTTTAAGATTATACAATAACCATTCATTACTTTATCAAGAAGTTGAAATGTGTTGATATACTTTGTGAATAATATTTTCAATATTTTAATAGAAATCCAATAATAATTCATATATCCTGAATACAAAGCACAGAAGAAAATGATTTTGCAAGTTATAAATATGAAGACTATGAAGACATATTTCTTGATTTAACTGCATAAATATCCTACTTTTATACGAATGAGAGGTCTTGCTGTTTTGTAAAATTAAGCCCTTGGGATGCAAAACCTTTCTCAGTGAAACTCTGGCAGCATTATTAGCTATATATGAATGAAATACAGAATAATATTGGTTGCTTGCTGACCTGATAAATTGCAAGTCTGCCATTTAAAAATCCCCTATGGTATACCATCACAAAAAGTGTATACACTATTGTTTAATACTAAAACAATTGCACCTAGTAAAGCATAACTAGTTATATTCAGCTTACAAAGATGTAGTTTAAGTAATATCACTTCATGTTCATTTTCTTTCAATGTGTTAAGCAAATCATATCATCTGTCGATACAAACATGTAGAGATAAGTCTACCACACAGTACAAAATGGTACCAGGTGACATTTGACAGTAATGTTCCCTTTTCCAAAATATTTTCATTTGCTAATCTGCAGGCCCTTCACTGACCTTATCCTCAAGCTCATAGTTTACCACTTCACAGCTGGCTTTAAATGCATGTTTTATTCACATTTTTGTTCCTTACTGTAAATAAAGATAGATAACTATAGATATAGTAATGTTTCTTATGAATAAGAAACAGATTACTAAAAAAATAAAAAAATGAAGCTCACAGAAAAAAGTTATCAAAGCATTTACCTGCAAAGAAATGTGAAGTTACAGAAAAAAGTGACAAAGCACTTCCCCCAATAAGCTGCCATTTTTTTAAATCTTCTATCTTCACTATTGCTCATGTTCACTTATATTTGGTTCTGCATATTAAAGGCTTAACATTTTACTATGTTTGATTTGATAATTTTACAATAGTATTAAATGTAAAAATTAATCTCTCTCTTATAATACACACACACACACACACACATATATATATACTATATATATATATATATATATATATATATATATATATATATATATATATATATATCCACAGACACACACATATCTGTCTAATATATATAACTATATATACACACATATATATATATATATATATATATATATATATATATATATATATATATATATAAAGACTAATTAACTGTGCTTAGAAAGTATATACAAAATTAATACTCACAACAAACTTAATCACAAGCACAAGAAATGAGACTGTGAACCCATCATTTTGAGTACTGTCATTCCTTTATTCAGTATCTTGGAAATTCTTCAGAAATTACAAATCAAATCAAGAATGTCTTATAGAAAATAACGGAATGTTTGAACAATAAATAGAGTTAACCATTCAAACCACAGAGAAAAGTTTGATGTCATAAAAATTGTTGACCAATCTGGTAGTGTTACATATTAACAAACCAATCAGTTCAGTTTTACCAAAGCAATAGCAAAGTTTAGTGTTGTAGTACATTCATGTAATTATCTGAAATGCACACACTGCAATGTTTAAAATGAAGTCCTATTAAAAGCAATGTACATAGTAGTATATTTAATAATTAGGTCATTGTGTAAGTAGAGCATTGCATTAAAAGTTGAGCTGTACATATGATATCTTAAACTGTGCTGTTCAAAAGCAGTACCAAAGTTTTGTGTTTTAATATAGTCATGTAATATACAAAAATGCCCCAATTGCAGTGTTTGAAACATACGCCATTTAAAAGCAAGGTATTCCAGTATCTTTGAAAAGAAGGACTTTGCATTAAAAGTAGAGCTGTACATACGGTGTTATAACTCGTATTGTTGCAAATAAGGATTAAGCCTAAAAACATGCTCACATTGTATAGGATGTAAAGGAACAGTGAATATCAAAATAAAACAGATAGCTCAGTAAAAACTTACTTGTGTTAAATAAGTTATAGAAACGTATAAAAATATGCAAAAACATTACAACATTTGTAATAAAACAGTTTTGCAAATAAAAGAGTATGTAAATCCTTACGTGTGTAGCTGCATGTTATCCAATAGCATTATAAAATTAACAAACCATTCACTCTAGTTCTAAATGGGAATAGCATAACTAGTGTTGCTTTACTTTCAAGTAATGAAAATATGCATATACAGAAGTATTTAAAAAGTAGCCCTGTCAAAAACAAGTAATTCCATTAAAAGGCTGGCTGTTGCAGTAAAAGTTTAATTTGTAATAGTATGCAATTTCAAGACTTGCCCTCATTCATAAGGAATAACTCAAACTACTAGTTTTCAATATATAAGATGTAAAGTATAGCTTATGGTGCTGGATGCTATTAGTTCTGTGTAAAACCTGTACAACATATATGAGGTGCAGCAAAAGACATTAAACCTAGAAATACTCAGTAAGCACACGGAATGTGAACATAAACATGACAACTCCGTGTTATGTAACCGAAACGTCAATGTGTGCCAATCTGAATGTGCAGTTTAAAATAAAATTGAACAAAAATAAAAACACCAGAAATTACAAATTTTGTTATAAAATGTGTTCCTAAGCAAGGTATTGTAGGGTGGTTATCTACGTATGTTTTTTATAATGGATAAACAATGTCCAAAAGGTACAAATAAGTGAAAATTCATTGTTAAGTAGTTCTGACTCTTTGACTATGAAAACCATTTCAAAGCACATTTCAAATTAATGCTATCGTTCAGTCCCAGATAAGATATCATCAAGTTCTAATTGCCAGAGTAGTTCTTGGAACTACAGTAGCAAGCCATATCTGCAAAGATGTAATAGACTTGTTGTAATACAAAGAATTTGAAAACTGTGAAATTCATGAAAACAAGGCTATGGTTGCCTAAGCCATTTTTGTCATCCATCTTTCAAATGGCCCCACTATGTTCTTTAATGTGGCTGGAGAGTTTCCTTGACGTTTTTCCTGACATAGAAGCCAGGACAGGTATTGCAAATAGCTGCGTAGAGAACAGAAGAGCTGTTGCAATTGTAATGTTTATCTATAGTGATTTTCTTGCCTATATGTGTGAAGAGGAATTCTTTTCCTGCCAGTATGTAATTAAACGCAACACATTTAGATCAAGAAGATACGCCTGGGGGTGTAATAGACTAAGATTGTGGTGCCAAAGAAAAAGAGGTGTCTATGTTCTCAAAGTAATTTTTCTGAATTTTAGATTTTTTTTTATATGAAAAAAGTAGAAGATCACCTAAAATAAATGATAAATCTCTGTCATTGTTGATTAAGGAGAAATTGTGGTGTATAACTTGCCAAACTGAGTGAAGATCTCTGCAAATAGAGAGTGAAAAACTAATGTATTAGTCTGGAGAGTTAACTGAGACTGATCAGGTGTTCTGTGAGGGGATTTGTTTGTTTAACATGTCCTGATTTGGTACCAAAAAGGCTTGGTTCCAAACAGCATTATGATACGTCCCCATGTGAGCTTGGTTCTGTGCCTCTGTCAAATTGGATAGCAGGGTTTGTGAAGATATAACAGGGACTTGTGCAAAACTATGAGAGACAATAGGAGGGGACCTGCTATACCTAGAATAGAAAACTTTCTGAAAAATAGAGTCCAACAAATGAAAAGGAAAGTTCCATTGCAAAACTAACTCAGTCAAATATCTGGATTCTGAAACAAACTTGTCATCATTGCTGATAATGCGCGATAAGCATATGTATTGGCCCCTAACAAAGTTTGCTTTCATGAAGTATAGATGCGAACTTCTATAGTCCAAGTAATTGTTTCTAAAAGTGTCCTTACAATAGATGTTTGATTCCCAGGTAAGGTAATGTTTCTTTAGAGATAGGAAGATATTCAAGAAGTGAACACAGGTCTCACGTTCTGCCAATTTGAAGTTCAGGAAGGGAATGCTTTCAGACATAATGTAAATGAAAGTACTTAATTCTGTCTCTGTACCTTACCATACAAAATACATGTCATCTATGTACCGCTTGTATAAACTGGTTTTTGCAAATCTAGGCAATTGGGGTAAAGTAGTATATGCCCATTTAGACAAGACAAGGTTAGCGAATGTTGGGGCAATGTTGGATCTGATAGCAACCCTTTTAACTTGTTGAAATACCAAGTCATTGAAATGAAAGAAGTTGGCAGAAAAAATAATGTCCATAAGGGTGCAAATAGTATTAATTTTAGATTCAGAGAAGTAGGTGAATTTGGCCAAAAAGGACTCAAGATAAGTAATTTCTTCCAAGTGTGGAATGTTCATATGCAAAGCTTCAATATCAAGGGTAATTAAAATCGAGTCTGCCAAAAGTGGAGCATGCTGGTGAAGGAACTCCAAAAACAACCACGAGTCTTTCAAATAAAACTTAGTTTTTTCAAAAAATGGGATTAAGAATTCAGTCCAAATTTTCAGCTATTTTCCCAGTTTTGTTCGTTTTGAGGAGACAATTTGCTTAAAATGAGGGTTTACTTTATTTTTGTGAATCTTAGATCTACCAAAAAAATTTCCCTAAAGAAGGGAAATGGACCGTAAAAAAACTCACTTCCTCATCGGGAAGACATTCTTGTCTTGCAAGAACTTTGATGGTTTTGTCAGTCTTAGAGAAAACACATCCTGTAATGTGTAAGTCAATCTGCTTATAATATTCACAGTTTTGTAAATCCCTTTCTAGAATAGCAATGTAATCTGACTGCTCCATGTGCACTATACCAGTGCCCTTGTCCACCAGCCTAATTCTTAGGCTTCTGCCAGCTGTTAATGCTTAAAGGGCTTGTTTCTCTGAGTGTGTGAGATTAAACCACTTGTAATCACATTCATTTTGGCAAAGTTCCCGTAAATCTCATTCACACACAGATTGGAAAATATATAGAGTTTGTCTGAGAGGTGGGTTGTAAAGGCTCTTTTTGCATGGAATTAATGAAAGTGATTGTGACGTGTCATCATCAGATGAACTGTCTAGGAGAACCTTTAAATTAAGTTTTCTGACATACCATCTAAGGTCCAAAATTAAGTTCGATATGTTAGCCCACTGTGAGGGAATGAAAGTAAACCCCTTATTAATCAGTAAAATGGTTTCAATAGAAAAGACTCGGTTAGACAAATTAAAAACTGCAGACTCAATGTAAGGTGATATGTTAGCTGTAGGTAGTTGTAGAACTGGAGAATCCATTATTGGCAGAGTTTGTATCGTTGTGTTCTCCCTATCAGTCATCCTGATCCTCTACACCATTGTCCATTCTTCAGCCTTGGCACAAAGCCATTGTTCATCTGGGGTATCACAACATTGTTTCCAAGGGGTGTATTGGCATTTATTTAAGTGTGTTAGAAAGACAAGGCTACATCCTGGTGTGTTGATAAAAAAGTACTTCGATTTGTAGTGATTGTAGCTGAAACTTGTTGCAGGACACCTGTAGTGCCCCTGGTGCAGCTCCTGTGTTGTTGGGACATGGTGTAACTTGCTGCAGTCTTGGTTGTTGTTCACAGTGAACATAGTTATTACTTGTGGCCATAAAATGCTGAGGGGTATTATTAGACTTAGTGTTTGTTTGTTTGTTGGACCTGATGTTTCTATATGTGCATATTTTCATTTCTTGAAAGTAAAGCAATACTAATTATGCTGTTGCAGTTTAGCACTAGAGTTATTTGTTTATTAATTTTACAAAACTATTGGACAACATGGAGCTACAGACGTAAGGGTTTGCATACTGTTTTACTGAGACTGTTTCATTATGAAAACTCCAATATTTTTTGTATATATTTTTGTATGTTTCTATAACTTATTTAACACAGGTAAGTTTTACTGAACTATTTGTTGTATTTTGATATGTACTGCTCCTTTACAGCCTATATATTGTGAACATATATTTTTTTTAATCCTTATTTACAGCAGCATGAGTTATGATACCATATGTACAGCTCTACTTTTAATGCAAAGTCCTTCTTTCAAATTACTGGAATGCCTTGCTTTTAAATGGCCTAAGTTTCAAACACTGCAATTGGGGCATTTTTGTATATTACATGACTATATTACAACATCAAACCTCGCTATTTCTTTTGAACAGAACAGTTTAAGATATATGCACAGCTCGACTTTTAATGCAATGCTCTACCTATACAATGCCATTATTAAAAGTACTAGGTTACATTGCTTTTAATTGGACTTTGTTTAAACATTGCAATGTGTGCATTTCAGATAATTATATGAATGTATTACAATACTAAGCTTTGCTATTGCTTTTGTAGAACTCAACTGATTGATTTGCGACATCCCAGGCAGTGTACTACATGAACTACAAAATGAACTCACCTAAGTGTCATGTTTAATCATAGCCTCACCTCAGGCTTTGTGCCCACTGAGTGGCGCACAGCTACAGTTATCCCACTACACAAGGGGGGATCCACCTTGGATTCTGGGCACTACCATCCCAACACTCTGACGAGCCTGATCTGCAAGGCCATGGAACGTATCATCATGGAAATTATAAACAAGGACAATGGCAACATTCAAACACTGGACCCCACCCAGTTTGGGTTCATGAAGGGCTGATCATATCTCCTGAACCCAATTGACTTCTTCGAATCAGTCTCCAGAGCTGTGGACGAGAGTAAGGCAATCCACACAGCCTATCTGGACCTTGCCAAGGCCTTCAACACCATCCCCCACTCTGGAATCATAGATAACTTACTAAGCTGGGCATAAATCCCTACATCACTTGATGGGTTGCCAACTGGGTTACTAACAGAAACCACACTGTAAAAGTAGCCGACTCCAAATCCAGCTCCAGACAAGTGACAAATGGAGTACCTCAGGATTCAGTCCTGAGACTGCTCTTGTTTGGCATCTAATTCTCTGAAGTACAGACCAACACTGAGGGACTCTGGCTAACAAAGTTTGCAAATGACTGCAAACTGGGAGCCATTAGTGAATCCCCAAATGATGTGGATATTCTACAAAAGAGCCTTACAGAAACAGATACTTGGTGCCAGAGCCATGGGCTCAAGCTCAATGCCAAGAAGTGTATAGTTATCCCCTTTGGGAAAAAACATGTACCCATAAATTACCACAAAGGTGGCAGTACAGGAAACACTGAAAGTGTGATAAGAGACTTAAGAGCACAGGTGGACAGTGGTTTCATCTTTGATAACCACATTGTCACAACAGTCAGGAAATCCTTCTATGTGACACACCTCATCACTAAGGGCTTTTCATCCAGAAAAAAGGAGGTCATTGCCCCACTCTCATTAGACCCATCATAGAGTACAACCTCCCGTTCAGTATGTACCTCACAAGACATCTGCAACAACTGGAAAGGCCACAGAAACACCTAACTAAAAGAATCACAGGCCTAAAGAAGATGACCTATGCTGACCAAATAAAAAAACTCCAGCTATACTCTGTAGCACATCATCTACTCAGAGGCGATCTCTGCTTAACATACAAGGCCATGTCAAACCCAGAACTGCTGGACATGCTACACTTAAAGAAATCGCAATCCATCAGATCCACATGCTCCAGGGACCTAAACCTTATCATCACAATGAACAAAACATACAGGAGGGATATGTTCCTGACCCAGAGACACCCCATACTCTGGAATAGACTGCCCATACATGTCAAGCAGAGCGCCTTTTTGGTCCTCTTCAAAAGGAACCTGACGACTGGATGGGAGATAGGAAATTTACCCCAGGGATCACGTCAGACGCCCTGCTAGAGAGGGGTCTAGGGATGTAAATATTGTGGGAAGAAATAGCCTGGGAATTGTTATGGCTACAGAAAAATAGCACCTTACAACGAATAATGCCAGGAAATCCAAGTAGCAAACACAGGTTTATTGAGAATACGTGAAGTTGAGCGCTTTCTTCCCTATCCTTAGAGAATTCCTCAGAACAATGATAAAACAACAGCCCAGCCCATAAATACCCTCACCCCTCTGGAACAATTATTTAATTAAAATGCAATTAAACAATTAAATTCTCATTTCACTACTAAAAACATGAACTTATGCTAAAAAACAGTAAATGCTTAATAATATGTCACTATATATGAAACATCTAAAAATACTATCTAAAATTGCTGTTTAAAAAATATATATGTTAAGAAGCAAATATATATATATATATATATATATATATATATATATATATATATATATATATATATATATATATATATATATATATATATATATATATATATTTGGGGAGTGGCTGCGATCGGCATAGCTCCCCACATTGGAGGATGTGGGGGACATAGCCCCCCACCTACTTTTAGTTTTATATTGTTAACTTTCAGTGAAATGAGATTCATAAATATGAAACTAAGATGGTGGGCTACTCCCCCACACCCCTCAATGTGGGGGGCTGAGCCCTCCATACATTCCCTAACTATAAATACTGACTCCAGTGTCGCACTACAGTCGGGAAAAGGACATTTATGTGTTATTTGCTAAACAGTACTTACATTCAGTGAAATTAATTTTCAGTGATTTGAGCTTTCAGCATTTTTTTGAGGGTGAATTGAAATTCAGTGAAATGAGTTTCCAATGAATGAAAGTAAACCCATACATATATATATATATATATATATATATATATATATATATGTAAAATATATATATATATATATATATATATATATATATATATATATAGAGAGAGAGAGAGAGAGAGAGAGAAATCAAAGGGTAAAAAGATCATACAGACAAATCATTCACTAGAAATTTTGTTTTTTACTTTTTAATTTTTTATGGATACATTCAGGTCAGGATATGGATAAATTGGCCTAAGTGCATCCACAAAGACTTAAAAAGTAAACTTGTCCTGAATGCACTGATAAGGATGTAAAAACTAAAAACTGGAAGCCAAAGGGACTCCGAAATCATGTACCTGAAACACTTGCCCCGGGATTCAACAACCTTATTTTTCCACGCAGGAACAGTTTAGCCGCTCCTGCATGGAATATGGCTGCCAAACGATCCAGTAAAGAAACATTTTGACGTGCACAAGCCCGAATACACTGTTCTTGCACGGAAACCAGTGCAGAATGCTAAGTACCTCATTTGTTGGTAAAAACCATGCAAATGAGGTGAAGTAGCGATTCAGCAAACAGGCAGTTAACCTTGCAAGAACAGTGTTAGTTGCAGAAATGTATTTGGATACTAACCGAATACATTTCTGCAAATAACAAAATGGAGGCTTGACAGCTTCAAAAAAAAGCATGTATTGTAGTCTTTAGGCATGACAATGGCCAAATATATAGCCAATGGAATGGAAAAGTGCTTCATTTTTATAAAAAACAAAGTTTTTTTTTTTTTTTTTTTTTTGCAGATCTTGGACGTTTACGCATAGGGCAGCAGCGTGCAAATGGGATTGTGCCAAAAAAAATGTGAACAATTTTAAGGTAAGTCTGCATTCTGCCATTATTATGGTCTATGGCATGCAGAATGAAAACAATACCAGGAAACAGTGGTTGTCAAGGGGAAAGGCTCTGTGTTAGTGCAGTAACTATGGACTAAGGCAGTGGGGTACGCAAATGAATGGAAATTTACTGAATCAGAAAAATCTTCTAAGTGCCAAACTGCAGCTAACAAGTTAGGTACTATAGCATGATTGTGCAACTAGGAGGAGTAACAGACATGAAAAGGGGGTGTGTCAGACATGTTGTAAGCACATTGGAGCCTTATAGCCCCCAGATAAGTTTAGCTAAGCACAGCTAAACAGGGGGTGTATCTGAGGCTGTATTGACTTATTCCATGAAATGAAGAGCAGGTTTACATCCAGGGAGGGCCATTTCTTCATGTTTACATTAGCTAAATGTGTATGTGTGGCATGCACCAGGTCTAAAACAAACAAACAAACAAAAAAACCCTGGAAATAGCAGGACTGTTTAAATTTGGGCACCAGGTTTGCATGGCTAACAATGTTCTGTTCCACAATTTATTTATATTTATCTAGTAAATCATTGTGATGATCCAAGGATTTATGTCAGTAAATAATGACATAACATTTCAATTTCCATCCTCATATCCTTCAGTAACTTTCTGCTGAAACGCACCCTGTTGCGGTAGCAAATGTCTTTATTTCTAACAGCGATATTTGAAATATGTCCCTATATGTGACCTATTCCCCCACCATTTTACAGCCTTTGTACTGGCTTCTTGCACTATGAGGTTCAGAGGGATGATTCTGAGGTATGAATGCACTGGAGATATCTATACCAAATGATTGTAGCCCCCCAAACATCTCTAACGCCCAGGTGAGAACTGCTCTCTCCAAGGCAAAGAACACAGCATCCATGGGACCTGATGGTGTCCCCGGCTGTGTGCTCCATGAACTCAACGAGGAATTAAACCCACAGTTAGGACAGCTGTTTAATCGTAGTCTCACCTCCGGATACGTACCCAGGGAGTGGTGCACAGCGACTGTGGTCCCACTCCACAAAGGCGGTGCCTCCACCGACCCTGGAAGTTACCGTCCCATTAGCTTGACAAGCCTTATCTGCAAAGCCATGGAGAGGATCATAATGGATCTCATAAATAAAGACATAGGGAACTTGCAGACTTTGGATCCAACCCAGTTTGGCTTTGTCAAAGGCAGATCATGCCTTCTAAACTTGGTTGACTTTTTCGAAACAGTCACCAAGGCCATTGTCGAGGGAAAGGCAGTCCATACAGCCTACCTAGACCTGGCGAAGGCTTTTGATACAATACCTCACTCGGGTATCATTGAAAAACTCATCAACTTAAATGTAAACCCATACATTACAAGATGGGTTGCAAACTGGCTGAGTGACAGAACCCACAGGGTCAGAGTTGCTGGCGCCATGTCAGACTCAAAGCGTGTCACAAGTGGTGTCCCACAGGGCTCAGTCCTGGGCCCACTCTTGTTTGGCATCTACTTTTCTGAAGTACAAGCAAACACAGGAGGGTTATGGCTGACAAAGTTTGCAGATGACTGCAAACTGGGTGCCGTAGTTGAAAACACATCCGACACAGATATCCTTCAGAAGGGTCTCACAGAAACGGATAACTGGTGCCAGAGCCATGGCCTAAAGTTAAATGCCAAGAAATGCATAGTCATACCCTTCGGGAAAAATAAGGTTACCCCTAGCTACCATATAGGTGGCAATCCCTGAACACAGAAGAAGTTATTAGGGACCTGGGAACCCAGGTTGACAGTAGCCTTTCATTCGACACTCATATTGCTAAAGTAGTTAGGAAGACCTTCTACATTGCCCACCTTATCATGAAGGGATTCACATCTAGATCAAGGGAAGTCATAGTCTCCCTATACTCATCACTCATCAGACCAATGATCGAGTACAATGCCCCATTCGGAATGTATCTGACCCGACACTTGCAGCAGCTGGAGAGGCCACAAAAGTTCCTCACCAAAAGGATAAAGGGTCTCAAAAATCTGTCTTATGCTGCCCGACTGAAAGAACTCCAGTTATATTCAGTTGCTTACCGCTTGCTCAGAGGTGACCTATGCCTGACATACAAGGCCATGTCAAACCCAGATTTGATGAACATGCTTCATCTCAAAAAATCTAGATCCCTCAGAGCCACAAGGGCGGGAGACTTAAACCTCAACACGGTTATTAATAGGACGTGCTGGAGGGATAGATTCATCACCCAAAGACTCCCTATGCTGTGGAACAAAATCCCGGTTTATGTGAGGCAGAGCACCTCACTGGCCTTGTTCAAGAGGAATCTTGACCAATGGATGGGAGATTGCAGATACACCCCAGGGGTTACCTCAGTGTCACTGCTTGACAGAGGCACAGCAAAATAATGGGCATAGTTTCTCCAAACTAAAGGGGTGGCGTAAGCCACAAAACTATGGGCTAGGCTTATAAATGCCCTCGGGCAGATAGCCTAGTATGAACCTCTGAACCTATGAACACACACACACACACACACACACACACACACACACATATATATATATATATATATATATATATATATAAATGGGTCTACTTCTATTCACTGACTCCCATTTCGTCGAACTTTCATTTCACTGAAAGTTCATTACATCGACAAGCATTTTAGGTATGGGGGCTTCACCCCCCACACCCCCCAATGTGGGGGGCTGTGCCCCCCACACCCCCCCTACTATATATATATCAACTCCAGGGTCCCACAACATTGGGGAAGGGGGCAAATGCTTGCCGATGTAAGCAACTTCCAGTGAAATGAAAGTTCAAAAAATCAGTGAATAGAAGTAGACCTATATATATATATATATATATATATATATATATATATATATATATGTATATATATATATATATATATATATATATATATATATATATATATATATATATATATATATACACACACACACACACACACACACACACACACACACACACACACACACACACACACACACACACACACACACACACACACACACACACACACACACACACACACACACACACACACACACACACACACACACACACACACACACACACACACACTATCCCCAGGATTCGAATCCTCCATGTAAGACTAAATAAGTCCTACTCAGAAACTGCAGTTGAATGGTATGAAGTCAGCATGCCATGCATATTTATGATGACACGCTGACTCCACTCCAAGTCTAACATGGACCATGCAGGAAGGCAGGGGGCGTGTCTGACTGTCGAGCAGTCCAAAGGTCCACGCCCTTGCAAGTGTCTGAATTGTCAAATGTCAACACACATGAGCGAGTCTGCTCAAATGTCTACATACCCAGCACTACACTCCCTCACATTGTAAACCCCCAGTACAGTTATAAAATGTAAAACCTTTAATTTTTTTTATAATTCTCGATATAGCTGCCCGTATTTGCGCGTGTTTGCGCGGGTGTGCCCAATGCTTAGCTGCAGTTAGCAATTTCGACAATGAAGAGCATAATAGGAAATGTTTATGCAAATGAAGCCAAATAGCAATAGCGTAGTGGTAAAGCCTTTGCACAAAGAGGAGGCATTCATGGTTCGAGTCCAACCACTCCCATTTCTATTTTATGTTTTAAATTAGTATATGAAATAATTCCTGACATATATGAATAAAGTTTTACTAAAAAGCATTGAAATGGCCTATGTATCAGTGAACAAAATGTATATTTATAAATATAAGAAGGATCTTGACATATAATTGCCCGTAGCTAAGCAGCGCTTTACCCAGCACAATATAGTTGCCTGTAGTTAACCAGCACTTTACCCAGCACAATATAGTTGCTCGTAGTTAAGCAGCGCTTTACCCAGTGCAGTACAGTTGCCCGTAGTTAAGCAGTGCTTTACCCAGTGCAATATAGTTGCCCATAGCTAAGCAATGCTTTACCCAGTGCAATAGGTTTGCACGGAGCTGCGCACCGCGCTAACCAGTACACCATAGGGCAACGTGGAGCAACGTAAAACAAAGTTGCCTAAACACAGCCACACCCCCTAGCCTGTCTAGACAGTAGTAAAATAAAAAGCAATGACAAGATTCGAACCCGAGACACTATGCACCATAATCAAAGAACTGAACCACTAAGTCAGAACAGCTTAGGATAACCCTCCCCTGTTAACATACATATACTTATAAATGGTAGATTAATCATTTCTAAGCAGGTCTTCAGTCAGCTGAGAATTTTCAAACATGGCCAATCACAAAAAGTGCAGGAAATGCGGCATATTTAATCCCCATATGTGGGAATACTCGCCATAACTGAGCTATTGAGCGCAACGCTGGGGCATCGAAGAGTCAAAATACATGGTTTGGCTCCTTGTCCACAATCATGAGTCAAGACTCCTGCAGGGCCAGTTCCAAGGGACAGAGTACAAAGCAGAGACTTGGAACCGGTTAGCTCATGATCTCACCAGTGCCACAGGCATCCCTCGGACTGATGAGCAGGACCGTCACCACCATGCAGACCTGAAGAGATGGAAGCAGGACCTACTGAACCAATGGATACAGGAGGCCCGTGACATGCAAGATGCCCCACTACTGAGTAGGTAGCCATGGAATGCAGTATGTAAGATATGCTAATTTAGTCTATATAATGGATAGGTATGTCTCAATATCCCTTCATTTACTTCACAGCTGCAGGTGTCCATGCTGTGAATCAGCAAGCCTATGCAGATAGGCTGCTAAGGCTGCACCACCAGCCAGGCTAGTAATTATTCTGCATGTACTGTTATATAAAATAGGTGAGAGAGCCTGAAAAAAAGTGTTGTAGCCCAGCCATAAAATGCCCTGAATAATTCCTCTGCATGTACTTGTATATAAAATAAGTCAGAGAGACAGAAAAAAAATTTAATAACCCATTAATAAAGGGAAAAAAAGTCCGGAATAATATCTCTGCATGTACTGTCATATAAAATAAGTGAGCAAGCCTGAAAAAGAGTGCTGTAACATATTAATAAAGGTATAATATGTCTTGAATAAGTCTTCCGTATGCACTGTAATATCAAATAAATGAGAGAGCCTGTAGAAAAGTGTGTAATGCAATTAATAAAGGTATAATACTTGGAGTGTGTCTGTGTCACTTACTTTGAAATGTTGTTGTACCCTTGCATTATATAAATAGTACTGTTGTATTAAGTGCTGTCAACCCACAGTTGGGCAGTCCCATATAAAGTGGATGAAGGAATTGCAAGTAGCTGTGTAGCATATATACAGTCCTCAACAGTCGGTTAATGGCTGGCATGCATAGGTAAATCTGGCACACAAGTAGCTTGTTAATGTGTTCCCGAGAAATGTGAGTGTGCTACATGAAATGTAGGGTTCTGTAGAAATTTAACTGAAAATGTCACGTGAACACATCCAGATATATAGATATATAAATATAAATAAAATATATAACTATGTAGCAGTAACATCTGTATCTTGGACAGTTAGTATGTCAGATATAGGTCAGGTATATAATGAACTAGCCAAACCCATTACACAACCTAATGCATGTCGCCTAGTGTAATAATACATGTAGGGGATATACACCTGCAGTCAATAGGAATGTAGTGTAGACTAAAAGTACTTATAAGATGTTAATGGAGGTTTCTTTTTACACCCTGCTCTATGTGCATAAACAATGCAATTCCACACCTCAATGGGTATGTCTAATCTCAAAACATTTGTTGGGACATATGTCCTATTGTTCTATAAATATCTGCATTTACTTTGATGAATGTGCCCTGTTCAAACTCCACAATCTTGGTGGCCTGTTGCCACCAATCATCCCTGCATGCTGTTGTAATGTCCACTGTCGTTCAATATATCCATGTGTTATGCTTGTTGTTCAACTGTTGGAACCCTGGTGTGTTGGGTTAATGGGAATATTACTGCATGCTGTTACAACTAATTTGGAATGCTGTTGTCTATGTTGTAATTAAACACACCTAATCACAGAACCTATGGGACGGCCGGTCCCAGCGGACCCACCTGTCCCTCCTCAGCTGGCGATTGCACCTGGCACCAGCAGATCCGGTGACCAGCCTGGGCTCCCCACCTCCATTGGTCCTGTGCCACCTTCAGGTGGAAGCACTGCAAGGGATGGGGCTCGCCCCCCCATGCAAGCATGGGTGGAGAAGGGCCACCTGTCACCCTCCGAAAGGTCCGGGCTGTGGTGCGTAGGGAGATCCAGTGTTCAGTCGCTGATCCCCTATGCCAGCTCAAGGCGAGAGTGGCGCAACTCATGGGTGAGCCTGCCCCTCCTACGCAGCCCCCAGCACAGCCACCCTCTGGGCTGTGAAGGTGCATTGGTGACTGCCCATGGGTGGGGATCTCAGTTCCACTGTTACCATGTGCGGGCTCTTAGGCTTGTGATTTCCAAATATCCGTCCCCGTCAATTGTATTCACCCACCCCATGTATCATACTCCGCCCCTGTATGCATCTTGTTTGTCTTGTCTGTTTACATCCCCAACCTACCTCCCCAAATATACCTACTTCCTCTACCTCACATTCCACGCTCACCTGAAAAAAAAAAAGGGCACTCTGTTCCCACAAAAAAATTATGCCCCATACATAGCTGCCCATTTCACACACATGTCCGCTGGACATGTAAACTGATAATTATAATTGCCAGTACAACATACTTTGTTGTCCTCACCCCTCTCTCAGGGGTGGAAGGTTTCAAATTTCACTCCAAATATCTAACATATGCACAGCTGTTGCTGCTAAAGAAATGGGCAGCTATGGACCTGCCCTACACCCATCCTGCACATCCCAAGCTGGTTTCCCTACTGTCTTTCCCTCTTTGTGCCCCCTTTTTCACCACTTTCCTATCTCCCCATTTTCGTTTCTTTCAAAGAAATTAGCTCGGGGGTTAGCGGGAGTAAGCAATTTTAAGCAGTAGTTAGTGGGTTTGAGTGAGTGTGCGCATGTGTGAGCTTAGCTAAGCATCGGTAAGTGTCGCGCAAACTTGGGCAAACCTGCTTAAAAGTGCCTTAGTCACTCTGTATGTCAGGGCCATTGTTCTGCTCAGCAGCAAAATAAAACACCTCTGTCAGTCTAGACCCCATACCTTGGACACACTAGACTGCATGAAGTACCACTAAGCCACAGCAGATATACAATAACTTGGTGCTGAAATAAATATATCATGCAATACAATGAGTGAATGTAAAGGAAAAAATAGGAAGGCCATAACACAAAGCTTGTTCTGTGGATCTTTACCAGCAATTGTTGTGGAATTGTATTACATGACTGTGATAAGAGAAGCAGCCATTCTAGCAGCAAATAATGTAATAGAGGCACTTTACAACCCCAACACAGTATCATAGCAGGATAAACAATGGCATATCTGATTAGGGCAGAGACCATACTTCTTAACTGTGACTACTTTTCAGAGATGTCCCTGATTGTGAAACATATTTTAGCTGTGTCCCTCTGAATCCCTCTGAAAAGTACTGACGTTAGTTAGAAAGGTGTGGTATTACACAATGAATAATGACAATAATAACAGTAGACACCGCTTGTACTTCATAAAAGGTGTACTAATCCATATGCACTGCTTCACTCAAGTCTACAATTACTGTCTCTATTATTTGGAAGGTGTACCTCACTTTTAACTACCTATCCCTGACTCCATGCAAATATGTATCCGAGTGTTTCATAGGCCTGGCAGAGGCACAAACACACAGCCATATCAGCTTTTCTGCTGTTACACACTCTGCAAATAGCTTTGGGAGGACTTCCACAAGCATACCCTTATGCAGGAGTACAACACAGAAATACCAAAGGATGTAGCCATGTACTGGTAGCAACTGACTGTAACACTGCCATTGTACCAGTGCTAAAAACACCTGTGGGTTGCACAGACAAAGAATAACAGGCTAACATCTGGCTACCATCTGGATAGGTTCACAGTTGGGAACTATGCAGACAGACCACCTGCCTTGATAAACTAACAGGTACACACCAATCCTTTAAGTCCAGTAAGATAACATTCACACAATAATACATAATGCTCTCTGTATGTCTGCACCCCCCCAAATGTTAAATATACGTGTGTGTTTAGGGTCTACCAAGGATGTAGGTAGGCATACTCAGTACTGGAATTGTCCAGTTTTCCTGAGAATCCTGTGCTAATGTCAACAATAAAAAACACAATCCCTGCAGAAGTGAGTACATTAATATGCACAGTATAACAGTTCACAAACAGCTCATGAGCCAAAAGAATACTTCTCAATAACTACTTTTGTATGACAGTTAATTATATAAGTAGAAAAGAAACTACATACTCACATATATCTTGTGTAAGCATTTGTAGGGGTGAGTTAAACTTTACACTGAAAGCTCTGTACTGGAAGTGGCAATAGTCAGGTTTGAGTACAACATGTACATCACTGTCTACACCTCTAGCTTCAGATATAAGAAGTATACCAACCATCTGACTTAAACAGCAGTGTCCACAGCAAACAAGCATGGGCCCCACTCTAGAAATCTGAAAGGGCTATGCCTACATAACTTAGCAATTTATAGCATTGGGTTGCTATGACAGTGAGAAATGCAATTACCACACAGCAGGCTGTATGCATTTACCAAATGCTGGGCACCAATTGGTGCAGAGGGCATCACATGCACATGTGCAGATACCTATAAAAGCAGACTGTACTTGCTATCCCCACATGCAATCATTACATTGCATGTGTTATAGTATCTGTAAACCTGGAGAGGATTAAAAAATATATTACTTAATAAAACAAAAATTTAATTAAGTAAAACAAATTTACTGAATTACTAACCAAAAATATTAATTAAGTAAAAAAAAACTTAATTAATAACCAAAAAAAAAATTAAGTAAAAGCAAACTTTACTTAATTAATACCAAAAAAAATTGTCAAAACATACACAGATGGACCTGAAAGTGACAAACAGGTATGTAACAGATATGTGATTACTGGCAAGTAGTAGATGTTTATGAAGAGTACTGTACATACTTTGAAACATGCATATGTGGCAGCAGTAGGTATGTATGCATTGATGCCATGCATAACTACTGCCATGGACAAATTAGTGTGTAGCTGTGTGCAGTGGGAAATAACTGTGACATATGTAGCTGAGCATTAAATGTCAAACATCTGATCATGTTATCTATGTTCTGTACAGTACTGTGTATAATGGCTGTTTGGGGGAGTAGTGCAAACAGCTATATAAACCTGGATGTGCCAGAGTAACACATGCATGATAGTCATATAATGTGTAGCTTAGCATTGGCAACTGCTGTACCAGGCTAGTATAGTAATGTAGCATTAGCAGTTATAAATACTCCCTGTAATATTACTGTTATGCACACGTGACAACTGTTTATGTTGTAGCAAGGCCCAACAGGTCATCTGTGAGGTCTAGGGACTTACAACAGTGTGGACCTTGTGTGTGTATGGCACACACATATGGAGAGATATTTATGTATCAGATATATTAGCATCTTAACATGTGCATAGAGCAAGGAACATACTGCAACTGTTTGTGAAGGGTGGACATATATTTGTTGGTGAAGGTTGTTATGTGCATATTTTTATGTAGGTTGTAAGTGTGGCAAACAAGACAGCATAAAGTGCTGGTATATGACATGTGGTGTTTAAACGCTGTGGGTATGATTTGTTAGGTTTCTAGTCTTCTAGACAGGGAGTGCTGCTAAAGATACATGGGCTGAGAATACCTTCAATGCATTCTGCACAAGACTGTGCAATATTATTACATAACTGTATCCCTCTCAACCTTTGCATAATTGATAGTCCCACCATGAAAGGTGGACTGTATATGTGCCTATATGTAAATCTATATGTACACCAGTGGATGTTTATATGTACTCTCAAGCTCAATGTTGTAAATGTATTGCCATCCCTTTTGTTAAAAACCCTATACCCATGAACTACCACATAGGTGGTAGTCTACTCAACACCAAAAGTGTGAGAAGAGACCACGGGACACAGGTGGATAGTAGTGTCCCTTTTGATAATCACAGTGCCACACTAGTCATGTAAACTGTGTACGGTCCACATGTCATCAGAAAAGGTGTGTCATCCATGGAAGAAGAGGTCAGTGTTCCACTCTACTCATCAGTCATAAAACCCATCATAGAGTACAATGGCCCTTTTGGTATGTACCTCAGAAGACATCTACAGCAACTGTAGATACCAGGCACATACCTCACAAAGAGTATTACCAGACTCAAACAGATGCCCTATGCAGACTGTCTTACAAAACCACAGCTACGCTGTATCACATACAGCCTACTCAGAGGCAACCTCTGCCTAACATACAAAGCTATGCCAAACCCACAGGTGTTGGACATGCTCCATGTAAACAGATCAAAATCCCTACAAGCTACACACTGTACTGATCTAAACCTTGTAACATCAAAAAGCAGAACATGCTGGAGTGGTACATTCTCATCTCAGACACATACCATACTCTGGAACTAGCTACCTATCAATAGCAAAGAAAGTTCCTCATTAGCAGTCGTCATGAATAATCATGATGAATGGATGTGAGATAGGAAATACAACCTGTGAATCACATCTGTGGCTCTGCATGATGGGGGCACATGAACTTAAATTACATGGGTGTTGAAGGGCAGGGTACCATATGGCTAGGCTTCTATAGGCCCTACGGCTAATAGCATATTAGCTACCTAGAACCTGATACACACACGCATGTACTTGTTGCATTAATTGCTATGTGAGGTTGACAGAGTGTGATGGTGAATGTGTAGGTGAATGTGTCAATGTTGTGTATATGTGTGATAGCCTAGTGGGAAATTGTTTATATCATGGTATGTAGTGTTCTAGCTCTGATCCCCGCAAAAGATATGTATGCTATTGCTAGGCATGAAAAGCAGTATGGCATACGGTGTGATGCAGTCCCATGGCGTTGACTGGCGTGTGCCATTGTAGGCTAAAGCAGTACATGTATGCTTATTGATTGTTAACACTAGTGAATAAAAAATCCCATATGAATTGTAGTACCTCCTGAAGCTGTAGGCCTAAACAGCACAGTATGGTGTATATCCACATTGCTTGGAAACACTGTTTTGTTTGTTACCTGTAGTCCTCACACATTACATACCTCAGGCATAAGGTTTTGTAAGTGCTGACACATGGTACTGTATGGTACACAGGTAAAGCTCATCTGGGTTGCCATACCTTTGTGTCTAGTAGGTATGTCTGATGTGGATGTCGGTATGCCTGTAACATGGCCTCGGTCAAATGTGTGTTACAGGATATAAGTGCATATCTAGCAACATGTATAGTGTAGTACAGCAGTATGCCACCTATATTGATGAATGTGCACATATGTTACTTAGGGGTTTGCTATCAACAAGTAGTGTGGTGTACTGGTAGTACTGTAACTGCACTTTACAATCATTTCAATGGATGACATATTTCTGTATGCATTAGCTTCATATATACCTCCTGTGGCTAGGCGGTGTATTGCGTCACATACAGTGTGCCATGTACTGTTGTATAGTCTTACATACTGGTTTCACTTTGCTGCTGTGCAGAACAAGGTTTAATATATAGAACATGCCAGGCACTGTCAGGCAGTTGTGGGCTGAGCACTGATATCTGGTATTAAAAGTGTGTATCTACTGACAGCCAATAGGTTGCTATATATGGCATTTCATTGATATCTGTACTTTAGAATGTTGTGTGTGCCACATGACTTGCTCACAATTATTGTTTTATTGTCTTCCAGGGACATGTCACCATCACAACCCTACGTATTCCCCTGAAGAGGAGGAAATCATAATATCCACCCTAGTACAACATCACACCCTGCTGTTCTTCAGAACCAGCCAGGATCAGCATGAGCGCACTGCACTGTGGCAAGATTTTGTCCGTCGGGTTAATGACATAGGCATGCATAACCGGACTTATGAGCAGGTACGCCATCACTGCAGTGATTTAATTAGACATGTCCGGCAGCATGCCTCTGATGTCTGCAGACAACAGCTTGCCTCAGGTGGTGGTACAGCAATGCATCTGCTCCTCATCAGAGTGGAAGAGCTGCTTCTCAACATGGTGGCTCCTGGCCAACCACTACAACAGACATGTGTCATCATGGAGGCCGGAGTCACCCAGTAAGTTGACTCGGAGCGTGCAGGTAACATGGCATATCTGTAGACTACTGTTAGCTCGATTGTTAGAACATGCATACGTCAGATGTGTACTGTGTATTTATAAGATGTGGATCCTGGTGTTGTGCAATACTGATAATTTGGAGCATAATCTGTATGCCTGTGACTGTCAACCATTGTACTACTGTAAAATTGCAAACTCACAGCAGCAATGCCATAGTTGTTGACACTGACAAACTGTCTCATATCCTTGTAGGTCCCTCTGGCGTGACAGCAAGACAGCAGACCCATGCTGGTGAGTGTTCTACATTTAATATAGCAAATAACATGTGCATGCCATAGGTGAGTTGTAGGCCATATACACATGTAAAACACCTACACATAATGCATGCTCTGCATGTTTTCTGTGGGACTATGCACATCCCAGTAAGATGAGTAGCTGCTGCAAACACATGCAATACACAGAGCATCCCAAACAATTGTGGTACACTGTAGTGGACATTGTATACGCAGAGTCAATACACATGCACACAACATACACCACTTTGTCATATGCAGTACATGTTAATATGATACACATGGCATATTTAGACACATGCTGTAAGGTCAGACTCTAGTATCCCAAATGTCATCCACACAGCACACATACTATACCTGAGGGGTAGAGACCTATCAAGGGTGGTGCAACGCTCTTCAAAACACAACGTATTCATGTTAGGCAATGCTCCCTATTGAACACCTTACATACCCATGTAACAACTGCCTGTGAAATGGTTAATGTAGACACAGTGCTGCAGTTCAGGTACAGCAAGATAGTTGCCAGTGTGGCACACATTAGTGGCCTTGATTGACCACATGATTCTGCCTCATGATGGCTCATGGTACTACACTACATCCAGTTACAGTAACTACAGTACTACACATAGCATTCATTGCTATACACCTGACAGTTGTGTGCATCCAGCCACGGTATGTATACCTGTGAGTGATGGTGCACAGGACATTGAAAAGCATTTAATACTTGCACATCAATGTTGTGTCCATGTACACATTGTGTTCCAGGGTGAGGCCAATCATTGAACAACACACATGCATCAAAGACATGTATACTGTTATTAACAAGGACTCTCTACACTCGCACTGCATGCTGTTGAGCAACACACATCCTGCATGCTGACACATGTGATAGGACTCTTTGGATTGTGATACTTTACTCCACCATCAACCAATAATGAGTATGTTCTGGATTGCTGTTGGTGTGTGTGTGTGTGTGTGTGTGTGTGTGTGTGTGTGTGTGTGTGTGTGTGTGTGTGTGTGTGTGTGTGTGTGTGTGTTTGTGTGTGTGTGTGTGTGTGTCTACTTTAGTGAGTAGTGTATGTGTGTTCATGTGTGCATGTGTTTATGTTTTCATGTGTTCATGTGTGCATGTGTGAATGTGTGCATGTGTTTATGTTTTCATGTGTTCATGTGTGCATGTGTGAATGTGTGCATGTGTGCATGTGTACATGTGTTCATGTGTTCATGCTCATGTGTGCATGTGTGCATGTGTTCATGTGTTCATGTGTGCATGTGTGTGTGCGTGTGTTCATGTGTGCATGTGTGCATGTGTTCATGTTTGCATGCGTGCATGTGTTTATGTGTGCATGTGTGTATGTGTTCATGTGTGCATGTGTTCATGTGTGCATGTGTGCATGTGTGCTAACATCATGTACAGATTGTAAAGTGTGGTTCCTGTCTTCCTCTCACAGGTGCTGAGGTTGTGTTGGTTGAGTTCAGCAGGGAACCTGAAGTCACTGCTACAAATAGTGGAAATGATGATACATGTGTTGTGGCACAGGCAGGCTTGACTGGGTCTGTTGTTGGGCCGCCAATCAACAGTACACAGCTATCCACCCCATATATGTGCACTTTCATATTGCCAATACATCCCTCATCACCAATGGCCTTAGCTGAGGGACAGCATACAGTAGGCATTGACCAGGATAGTGTGGTATCTATGGCACATGCATCCCCTCACAGCAGCCATAACCAGATTCCTGGAACGGTACCACATAGGCAGATGTCCAGGGGTTCTCGTGGGAGCACTGCTGGTCATAATGCCCCTGGCAGACGTGCCCCCACAGGTCTTACAACCTCAGGTATGTTCCAGGCTGTAATGCAGGCACAGGCACATATGGAACGGTACACCAGATAAGGACTAAGGGCGCAGAGGGCCATAACACCGCTATCAATGACAGTATCCGTGACCTTGCCGGTGCCATCTGTAATTACACCGAGGTCATTGGTAGACATTGGGGGGAGACATTAGATGTCCTCCGCAATGTCATGTCCATGTGCCAGGACAGTGCAGGATGGCTGAGACATTGACGTGGAAGTATGCCAGAAACATCATCGGCTGGCAGTCATCATGGACGACACACAAGTCACAGCCGCTCCCGTAGTGGCAGTACCAGCCCCAGCCCCAGCAATGTTGGGGATGGGCTGTCAATAGACCATCATAGAAGACCATGTGCATGTGGATCTGGCCAGTCCCAGTAGGCACATGGGTCCAGTCGACATCCCTCTGCCTCTGATGATAGTACCCAGTTTGGCTTAGTACCCGATACTGTCCATGGCACCTGTGCCAGGCACAGTTACTGTGTCTGTGACCAGAGACGGTGATCTGTACAGCCTGGCAGGTACAGTCTGTGGCTGTCCCACAACCTCCCGTATGTGGCAGCCACATGGTGGAACTGTGTGCATGCAGACACACACACATAAACCAAACACCTAGGGCTAACACATGCACACACACATTACATCAACATTGACCCATGCTGTACTGTTGTCCCTCACACACACACACATACATGTCGATTGGATGGGTCAATGTCAGGCTCTGGCAAACCAACATCACACCCTGTGCATATGATTAAACTGTGCCACCTCCTGTCATCTGTAACATTGATGCAGGAACATGCTAACATGGTGCTGATGCACAGGGTGACTTTATAGCAGTGTAGCAATATTAGCATGTGGTCAACAGTAAAGTATAATGATATCCTTGTAGGTATATCTGAGCAAGCATGATGCATTAAAGCTATGATTATCAATGTAGTATTGTTTACACCAGTGTTAATTCCAAAAATGTATTGTCCGCTCATGTGCCACTTGGCTGATGTGTGTAGTTTTGGCAGCATGTGTTGGTGAGTGGACAGTACATGTGTGATGTGTGCAGTACAGATTTGCAGGTGTACATTTGTGAACATGGTGGAGGTGCACTGTCTGCATGTACGTGCATAGTGGGCACATGGGAAGGGTGACATGCCCTATATTACACAGTGTTAACACTTCATGGTTTCTATAGGTGGCCAGTATGCATTTTACTACACATATGTTTTAACTTGGGTACACGTGTGTATGACATGGTTTGACAATATGCTGTGGGTGATACTGTTACTATCTGTCATTGGTTTGCATTCTGGTATTATACATAGCCTCAACAGCCTGACTATAACCAATCGTTAGATGATGTCTTGACAACTGACACTCAGATGTAGGAAACTCAGTAGCATTTGGATCCTTCCGGTACTATACTATACCAGTAACCAGTGGTATTGCCTGACACCCATTCCTGGGACCACTCCTGTTTGGCATGTAGCCCTCTTAGGTACAAGCAAACACACTAGAGATATGTCCGTCCACATCTGGAAATGCATACAGTGGCCTACAATTCATTCTCTGGATGAGACACTTATCCTCCACAAGGGTATCATACAGACAGATACCTGTTGTCCAACCCATGCTGTAAAGCTATAAGCCAACTATAGCATAGTCATCCACATTTACTAAACATAGTATCCCGACAGTACCACATAGGTAGTAGCCCCCAACATGTAGAACGTGTACCGATGTGTACATACAGCCAAGAGTTATGTCATCTGTCCTTTGGTATTCACATTTCCAAAGGTATTATGAAGTCCCTTGGTGTATCACATAAGCAATAAGAGGTCTGTATGCATATCCACAATGTCGTTGTACACCTATAATGAATGTCCATTATTGACAGACTTTGTTGTGTTTGAACATGTCTGAAATATACCCCAGGCATGAACCCACACTCACACTCTTCTATAGAAACTGTCATGGGTGTGT
Source organism: Protopterus annectens (assembly GCF_019279795.1). Taxonomy (NCBI): domain Eukaryota; kingdom Metazoa; phylum Chordata; order Ceratodontiformes; family Protopteridae; genus Protopterus; species Protopterus annectens. The sequence goes on from NC_056731.1 coordinate 1,072,947,271, forward strand.
GTGACACAGATGACCTATGCCACAGATCACTACAGTGGCTGGCCTTGTCACAAACATACATATGTGACATAAGGTCTGAGAAGCAGCAGCACAATCTGTCAAAGGTAACAGATGTATTCATGTAGAAATCAGGCTTCACACCTATGAACTAATTGAGGTCACATGTACATATATGTATTTGCCACACAGATACCTGAAGTGTGCAATGCACATACTGTTGTTATACTGATATGTCATACAGTAGTAAAAGCAAAACCCACAACACATTGACCAACAGTATCACACACACACACACACTCAGCAATTTCAGGATTCAAACACCTACCTAACTATGTTATGATACTAGGGAAGTACACATTAACATGACGCACTATATGCTTTACTGGACGTTTGCATTTCCACTGCTATATTTGTAGGATGCTGACATCATCAGACTTGCCAAAGAGGAATATACCACTTTTAAGGTGTTTTCCTAGTCTCCAAAAAGGGCACTCCTCTCAAAGGAAATCACACACACACACACACACACACACACACACACACACACACACACACTCAGCAATTGCAGGATTCAAACCCCTATCTAACTATGTTATGATACTAGAGAAATACACATTAACATGATGCACTATATGCTTTACTGGGTGCTTTCATTTCTCCTGCTATATTTGTAGGATGCTGACATCATCAGACTAGACATGGTAATGTATGTGCACTTTGTTTTATGCAATCCCAGGACTGGGCCATGGGGGACAGCAGGTGTTACCAGCTTGAACAGGACTCCACAATTCTTACCTTGTGTGATCTGTCTGTGGCCCAATTGCCAATCCATCAGATGCCAATACATATTTATGCACAGGTTGTTGATTTTGTGGATACGACATGTGTCTGGTATGCTGGAAAAGGGCTATTCAAAGTCTATGTGGGATGTATGTAGCTCATTTCATTGATGTATGTCCTGGGTGGCTGCCTTGCAAACATTCTAGCAGGTTTGGGAACCATGATCTGCCCATGACCAAACCAAAGTTGGTAGGGTGGTGTGTTTGTAGGCTTCCAATAGCTCTGTTTATGACTTCAATCATGATGGAATTCATGGCCTTGCAGATCAGACTTCATAGGCTTATAAGACTATAGTTCCCATGGTCTGTTGTGCACCAACACTTGTGGAGTGTGCCATATGTTGCTGTAACCCATTCAACAGTTTCATATCCTGTAGAGAGGGTGAGACTCAACAGACTGTTCAGGTGCAGGGTCTGTTTGTTCTGCAGTTCACTTATGACACATATAGGGAAACAATGTAATCCAATTGATGCCATGTTTTCAGCTTTGGAAGGAGCTGTTTACCCATTCTACATGTGATATCTCCTGGTATGATGATAGGGCCTTTTGTCAGTGGGAGGTGGGTATGTATGTATGGGCCTGTCTGACAGGATGTTGGCATTGTCAGTCATTTACAGTTGGCCCTGACTCAGGACATACATGAGTATATATTGCTATTTATGACATAGCTGAAGGAAGTGTCATGGTTCTGTATGGAATCCTTCGCAGATAATCTTTCCATAACCTGGATTGGATAATGTTTGGAGTGCACATTGTTTATTGATGATACTGATTGCAGGTTTTTTATCTTCTTTGCTTTTCCACTTTCTATGAACAACCTAAGTATCTGTAGTGCATATTTGATTACGACAGGGTTCCAATATATTATATATGTGTCTGTTATCATATAACTGTGTGCACAAGGCAGGATTGGTGAATAGTGAGAGGTTCCTGGGTTAACACATGCAACTGCCAGATGTCCACTGCTGTACTCAGACATGGCCTAAGTGTGTGAGCATGCCCAGTTTGGCCTTTCAGCATGTTGCTGTCTGAAGTCCACTACATTTGTTGACGTATGTGAACACGCCCAATATTAACATTTATGCTATATGTGTGTTGAAAATCAAGTTGTATTTTTACTGCAGGGCTCATCTTTGTGTCATAACTCTACAGGGATTACGCTGTGCCTGCAGGGTTTCCATGAGACACTTTGCATAGACTTATCAACATTTCTTCATACAGGCTGACCAGTGAAATGCTGTCATGGTTCAGTACTGTGACAATAGTGCACAGTATCCTGGGTTCAAGGACTGTCACTGCTTTATATTTTCATACTGGGCAGACCAGACTGCTTAAGGACCAGTAAAGCAAATATGAGCATGTTTACCTGCTTTTGCTCAGCTATGCCCAACTTTGACCGAACTTGCCCAACATTGCTCAACGTTAACCAACATTACTGAACGTTGCCCAATATTGCTCAACATTGCCCAACGTTGTGCTAGTTAGTGTGTACAATTTTGTTTACATATACTAAATAGTGGTAAAAGCTGTTTAAAACTGCTTTATATTTCTTAAAACATGGCAATCATGCCTCAGGTGGTGCTGCAGGACTGCCTATGTTGGATGCACATAGTAAACTCTCTATACATGTTTGAAAACAGGTAGTGTAAAGTTAGGCATCCCTTTTACTATATGTGTGAGTCAGAGAGAGGTATCATTTCCAGGGTTCCTACTGAACCAGTGTATGTGCTATGCGTTGCCTCTTTGCCACGGCCAAAGCATACTGGGCACGCCTCCTTCTGCCTACTGGGGCAGACTCAGGTTGTTCCTCCTCTGAGTCACGCTCTGCCTGTGATGGCCTTGGCAATGGTGGGGGGCTGTTTGGCCCAGCGCTATGCTGCTCCTGCTGCAGCTGTTTTCACAGGATCATATTATGTAGCATAGCACATACCATGACAATTTGGGTACATGTAGTTGGTGAGTACTCCAAGGTTCCACCAGATGTGTCCAGGCACCGGAACCATG
>NC_056731.1:1072955114-1072985114 GCF_019279795.1 Protopterus annectens
AGGGCCAGTCACCATTGAACCTTCATGGCCCCAAAGGTGGTTGTGCTGGGGGCTGGGAAGGCAGGGCAGGCTGACCCAGTGGTGGTTGGTGACTTCAAATCAAAGGGGGGCTGCAGGAGACAGCTGAATGGGTGGGGCCAATGGGAAGGAGTGTGGCCAACTAAAAAGGGGTGGCGCTATAGTGCAGTGGGATCAATGCTGGACATGCTTACTAATTTACATGAAATAAATGCTCAGTCACCATGGCACATGCTGAATACTTTACACAGCACTCATTTTTACATGTATATACAGGTTGGTTTGAAGACTTCCCTCTGTGGTATGCTGCAAACAGTACTTCTGACTCTGTTTCCGCACCTGATGAGAAGCTGTGGTCCCGTCTGGTACACATCAGGTCATACTGGATGTGTTTTTTCCACCCACTTTCATGGATGCTCAAAAGGGACAGTTTAAAGTTTTCCTAGCAAACACTATTCATGTGACCCCACCTTGTTCCAAATAAGTGCTTGTAGTCTTCTTTTTTGGCTGTTCCCATTAGGGGATGCCACAGCGAATAATCTGTTTCCATTTCTTCCTGTCCTCTGCATCTTGCTCTGTCACACCAATCACCTGTATGTCCTCTCTCACAACATCCATATACCTTATATTAGGCCTTCCTCTTTTTCTCTTACTTGGTAGCTTCATCCTTATCATCCTTTTACCAATATACCCAGTATCCCTCCCCAGCACATGTCCAAACCAACCTAATCTCGCCTCTCTGGCATACAAATACTGTGGATGACTTTCAGGATGATATCACTTAATTGGCCCAACATAATCTAAAATGGCCACATATTCCTTGTTATGCCAGCATTACTGAGACTTGCTTAATATTAAGTGCTAACCAGTACAGATAGGGTTAAGCATCAATAAAACAGTTTACAATTATCTTTGATGAAGAAGCTGTTTCTTGCAAAACTGAGAAGCCAGTGCAAAAGGATCAGGCAGAAGATACGGTACATAAAACAACTGGAGAGGCTGCAAAAGTTCCTCACAAAGAGGATCCTAGGCCTTAAACACTTGTCCTATATGGACAGACTCAAAAAACTCCAATTATTCTCTGTCTCATATTGCCTACTTAGAGTATAGCATGGTCAGCTACACATTGCAGTTTGCCCTTCCTTTCCATTGGACAGTTATAAGATTCCAACCTAGCTCTGCCATGTACCCTGTCCATGGTCTGTTTAGCATTTGTATTCCTCTCCAAGACACGAGTAAACTGCGACAACATATAGTGTTGGTAGCTGCTATATGGAAATTTATTGCATTTAATTACTGGGAAAATCTGACTGAGCAATAAGACCCCTTTTCAGTGAGGCCCGGGGAGAAAAGAGCCAACTAACAAATATATATATATATATATATATATATATATATATATATATATATATATACATACATACATACATACAGAAACAAACGCTACACACAAATTATAAATTTATTTTATAAAGACATGCTGGTTCATTTTTTTTGCTAAACTTCTCCTAAGTATTGTATTTTTCTTTACCCTGCCCTGTGACTTGTGCCATTGCTGAAAAGAGCCCAAGAAACACCAGTACACTGTCTTCTTAATAAATAAACACAATTAATTAATTAGCATCTGGGAAAGAACCCTTTTGCTGTCATTTGTTATTATTGACTTGCCCTGGGACATCCCCAATGGCAACTACATTCTCTGTGCCAAAGTGGCTGAAACCACAAATTAATGCAGATCATCATGATATAATAGAAGGAGAAGAAGGAATGGTACTTCAAGGTTGCAGAACACATAGAAAAACACAGAAGGGTCAAGTAAGGGAACAATGGGAAAAACAAGGTGCAATTAAGTTCAAGCCTAAGACACAAACAATAAAAATACCTGCACTAAAACATTAAGCTATGCAGGCTAGGAGAAGATTAAGAGGAAAAACAGGATACATATAATTAGGAAAAATAATAAGTCAGGTGAAAGGAAGTAAGAAAGTAAGTTAGAAGGGTGGGGACTGTAATGTGATTAAGATGTTTGTGGTAAAGGCAGGAGTTTTCCCTCATGGGGCTTTGAGGTAAAAAAATGGTTTCTGTTGTAGAAGAAGCTTTATGGCAATATAAGGGAGATAAAATTGAAAGTATTTTGGTTAGTTAGATCAGAAATAACATAAAGCAATAGGAAACAGAGGCAGGAGATGGGTAGGTGTAAAAGGGTAGGAAGAGACAGGATATGAGAAGAATTACTGGAGTGGTAGCAAAAAGAAGGAGTTAATAGAAGAACAGATACATAAAGCAATGTGGTAGGAGATGGGTAGGAAGAAAACAGGGAAGTGAAGTTATAATGTGGAGAGAAACCAGACGATAAGGCAAGCCATCTGCACCCAAAACAAAATGTATCAAGGGAATTTCCTAGTTGTGATACTTCCATGTTTAGTTTAGGCAGTAGCAAGTTATCCTTTACTTCCACATTATGTTAACAAAAGCAAATGTATACAACTACACAGCATTCTTGCATTGCTATAATTTTCAAGACATTACAGTCACTGAAACAGAACAATACATTACACAAACAAACAAACCAAATCAAGCATCAAAACATAAAATGAAGAATCAGTAATTACTTTGTTCAGTTATTAAACCTGTCGGTACAAGCCGAGAATGAGACTGAAGATACGAAAAGCCAACTAATAAGTTTATGATATAGTAACAGTTATTAGGCAAACACGGATTGAACATGCAATCCTGAACTCTATTTCTGAGGTAGCACAGAGAATTGTCTAGTCTTCTATGTTTCCCAAGAACTCCCTGCAGGTTTAAAAACTTTTACATAATCCTCCATACATGCTATGTTTAAGTTTATATAAAATGACTTTTAGAAGAGAGCTTTTTTTGAATCAGGGCCGAACAGCACAAAACAATAGCATATTACACACTTAAAAATAGTAAGTTAAAGCTTTCAAAAACTTGAAATTAGAACATGTGACCAAGGGCAGGATCATACTGCTGCTCCTGCACTGTTTTTTTAACTCTTACTCCCCTACCCCTGCACCCATCATGAAACATTATGTGCAATGGACATTAGCAATGGACACTCTCTCACTTCTAAAAAGGCTGACATCAGCAGGATGCCTTGCCACTCTCAAGCAGCTTCATATGGTTGCTTTCCCAGTCTCCACCAGGAAAACCAAATCCTGAGTGGCGGCAACTCCCTCCCTTGCCAGCATAAGCACATGTATCATCCCTGCCTGAGATGTCAACCACTTGGGCCTCTGTATGAACCTAGTTTGCAGGACCATAATCAGGGCTTTATCCTTCTGTGTCACCTGTGCAAGTTAAAAATGTAATCTCTTTGGATGAGATAGGCCAATGAACACTACGTAACACAGTAAACCCTCTGTGAATGAAGGCAAACAGATTAACAATCTACAGAATTAAAAATGTATATAATTTAAGTCATTAATGGAAGCCATTGTCATATGTATTTATTTATTTATTTTTATTTTACATTTGTTAACCGGGCTAGTCTGGCTGGATACATGTCCATTTTCAGCAGAGGCCCGAGGAGAAAAGCTCCACTATCAGACTAAGACAATACAGTTGAGAGGTTACTAAATAATCAAACTATACAAATAAAAAGTAATAAAATAGGCAATATCAAATGCATATACATTTTTCTGTACTAATCTGAGTCGATGACAATCAAAATTCAGATGGTACTGTGTAGAAAAGTTTTAGTAGTATCATAAGATGATAATTATAAGTTAAAAAATATCACTAGTAGCTGGTATGACAACAAATAGGTTCTACTTCAACAAATAGGTATTATCTGAAAGTAGGAAAAAGGTAGATAAAAAGTAAAAATATGTAGGTAAGTAGTGTAACAGATAAAGTGAAGTAAGAGTATAGGAATAAGGCAGAAATGAGGTAAAAGAGTGTTGACAGAGATGCAATTTCTCAAGGTACAGATGTTAGGATGATAGTAAGGCTAAGGATCAGTCAGTAGGAAAAGTAATGTGGAAAGAAACAGAGATAGCGAAAAATAGAAAGGTAGTATGAATGGTTAGAGGTCAGGTAGATGAAACAAGAGAGAGAATAAGAGAGAATAACAGCATGGGCAGAGGGGGAGTCCAACAATAAATTGAACAGAAGCGAGATGGTACAAACTAGTGACTGTGGAAGACAGTTTAAGTTAGTACAGAAGAGCTAAAAGATACAGGAGTGGACTGGGGAGAGTAAAAAAATTTGTTAATGTCAGTCAGGGTTGGAGCAGGGGCATAGCCAGTGAGTTAGTAGGTAAGTTTTTATCTGTTTTCTGAAGAGATGACCTGAGGCTAGGGAGGTCAGTTCTGTGGGAAGTTTATTCCAGTATGAACCTACAGTGTTTGCGAATAAGGAATCGCCTGCTTTATTATAAGATTTCAAAGTAGTAACTAGTAGCTTGTTGGCAGACCTGAGTGTAGTGAGATTTTTATAAGGTGTGATGAGTTTATTTAGTATGGGTGTGTTGGAGGGTAGTGTAGGATTTTAAAAGTGATAATTAGTTGCTGTAGGAGTATTAGGTTTGGAAGTTCGAGCCAGTTTAGTTTCTTTAAATTAAGACAGTGATGAGTTTGGAATGGAGAGGCAGTAGCAAATCTGGCTCTACTGTGGTAGGCGGTATTCATTTTTTGAAGATTAGATTTAGATATGTTGATAAAGGATGGAGAGGCATACAATAATGTAGAGATGAGGTGAGTTTAGCGAGAGCCACTCGGGAAGTGGCGGTGAGAAAGGGCTTAATTCTGTAAAGGGCACCCATTTTTTTATTGACTGACTTTATAGTTAAATCAATGTGTAAGTCAAAATTTAGCTGATTGTCTATGGTAACGCCTAGCAGCTTAGTGGAGTAGTCAGGTTTGATGACAGTGCCATTACCTGATACTATAGAAAAAGTGATAGGGGTGGCTTTAGAGGTTGGGGTGAAAAGTAGTAGTTTGGTTTTTTTGGGATTTAGGAGGAGACAAATATGTTGAAACCAGTTTTCTGCTGCAGTGAAGACCAATTGTGTAGCAGAGTGGAGTTGTGTTGGTGAAGAAGCAGAGCAGATGAGAGTGGAATCATCTGCATACTGTATACAGGTAGTGGTTGGGAGGGAGGTGGGCAGGTTATTTATGAAAATAGAGAAAAGTAAGGGACCTAGGATGGATCCTTGTGGGACGCCAATAGTAATTGGGAGTTGGGAAGATAGATGGCTGTCCCAGAGGACTGCTTGTTTTCTATTGGTCAGGTAAGAGTTGAACCACTGTACTGCTTGTGAATCAAGTGAGAGGGATTGCAAGGTATCTAGGAGAAGTTTGTGGTTGACCATATCGAATGCTTTAGAGAGGTCCAGGAATAGAGCAGAGGAGAACAGGTTGTTGTTGCGGTTTTTATTGATAGAGTCAGTGAAGGAGAGAAGGGCAGTAGAAGTACTGTGGAAGGGTCTAAAACCATGTTGTGAGTCTACAAGCAATCTGTTATTCAAGAGATAATGTAGAAGTTGATGGTGTATGCAGCGTTCCATTATTTTGGATAGAGGTGATAGAAGGGCAATAGGCCAGAAATTGGAGAGTTCGTTAGAATTTCCTCCTTTGTGAAGGGGAATGATATGGGAGATTTTCCAACAGGATGGGATTTTGGATTCAGTTATGGTTCTATTTATTAAGATGGAGACTGGGTAGGCTATTTCAGTTGCGGCTAGTTGCAGATATTCAGCTGGAAGCTTGTCTGCAGAAGGGGTACAGGGTTTGAGTTTACATAGTTGTTTACGTATATAGGTTGTTGAGACAGTATTAAACTTTAGCTTATTGGTGCTGTTCTGAGTGGGGGTAGTTTGGAGGGTAGTGGGGGGGGGTCATGGTTCTTGCAAGTGAGGTGACGGTTTGAGAGAAGAAGTTGTTGAAGGTGTTGGCTGTAATGTTAGGTTGGGTTTCTACTAGGCCAGCAGGGGTGGGAGTTTTTGTGTTGCCTGGATGGAGTAGTTTGTTTATTCCAGACCAAAAGTGTTTAGGGTTATGGTGTTGGTTTTGTTGGTATTGAAGGTGGTAGTTTTTCTTGTCCAGATAGATGAGCTTTTTTGTTTTGTTTCTCAGGTATTTGAAGTTTTGATGGTCAATTGGGTTTTTTGTTGACCTCCATTTGGACCACAGTCTATTTCTAGCCCGCATAGTTTGTTTAGTGGTTTTGGAAAGCCATGGGGCTGCTTTGGAACTGACTCTGACTAGGCGGGATGGGGCATGCTGGTTTAGGATCAGTAGGAAAGTATTGTTAAAATGGGTTACTGCTTCATCTATTGGGAGGTATTTTAGAGTGGACCAGTTATATTCTTTGAGTTCATTTTGAAAGGATGCTAGGTTAAAATCTGTATTGTTGTATTTGGTACGATAAGTTGCTTGTTTGGGATTGTTGGTTTTTTGTTTAGTGATAAAGGTAAGGAGGTGGTCACTTATGTTGTCAGGGAGTATTCCTGTTTTATAGGAGAGGGGGTTGTTGTTGGTCAGTATCCAGTCTAGAATGGATTGTTTGTGGGTGGATTTATTTATTCTAGTAGGGGAGTTGATGGTTTGATGAAAGTCAAAGAGATTAAGGTGAGTGGTGGGAGTTGGGGATATGCAGGAATTCCAGTCAATGTTGAAATCGCCTAAGATTATGCTTTCTTGAGGAAAGCTACTGGAGGCCCAGCTAAGGATATTTTCTAGGGTGTTGACGTTATTGCCTGGGGGGATGTAGGAATATATTATGTTTATGGCTTTGGATTTATTAATTTGGAATTTGGTACAAAGTATTTCAGCGTTTGCTGGGGAGGGGGGCAAGGAGTTAATTAAGGTTACCTGAAGTTGGGATTTGTATAGGAGGGCTACTCCTCCGCCCTTTTTATTAAGACGATCTTGCCTGTGAGTACTATAGCCTGGGGGAGTAAATTCATTGTCCTTGGTGCTGGGTTTAAGCCAGGTTTCTGTGAGACAGAGAATATCAAAGGCATAGAAATCAATTAAGGCATGGAGTTGTGTTACTTTGTTGTTAATGCTACGAATATTTAGGTGAGCAATAGAGAGGGAGTCAGTGGAGAAGGGAGAGCTAGTGTGGTTTGTAGTTGGGTTAGTAGTGGTGGGATTGAGGAGGGTATTGGGACCAGGGTCGGGGTGGATGTCCCCATCTATCAATAAAAGAGTTTGTGGGGTTTGGAAGACTTTTGTGTATTTGATGGGTATTATATAGAAGCGTTTGGTGGTTGTGATTTTGTAATGTTGTAATTTATGGTATAGAGGGGGAAGCCAGGGACAGGTTGAAAGTATATTAATATGAGTTTGGTTAGGTAGAGGAAGTGTGGTTGTAGCATAATTGTGTAATATAGGATTTTGGCTAAGCGTAAGATGTTCGTAGGAGGTAAGAGTGTAGTAGTAAAGCAGGATGTTAAGGAGAAAAAGAGGAAAGACTGTGTTAAGGGTTAGGGGCATGTTATTAATGAGTGAGAGGTTTATGAGTGTAAACACAGTAGGTTTTTGTTTTTAGGTAGCTGAAGATACAAGTCTGACAGTCCATGGGTTACTTCCTGTCCTGCTGTTATATTTTCTAATTGTATTTAACTGTTATAGCCTACTTTCCTGTTTCATGCTTGTAATCTCTTATTTTTCATGCAATAAATGAACCTGGGATGGTGCTGTCACTGGTTTATTAGTGTCACTTATAGTAATGGCATGGCTCATACTACATGACTTTGTCAGTATCTTTACAATGGAGACTTCCATTTATATCCCATAATTTGAAATTGTTGTGGCACCAGAAAAGGTAGGAACACTTCTCAGGCTTAACAAGGCAGTATGACTCAGAAGATTATAAATGTACTCAGACTAACTGGATTAGAACAGAATGCATATTTACCATCTTACTGTATTTGCAGACTCAAGTCGAGGATTTCAAGAGCAAGAGACTAGAGACAAGATTAGTAAAGAAACTAACTGTGTTTATTGAAGTATTTGCTTCTAACTTTACCATTCAACTACCAATTCTGGGACATTTTACCTCAGGATTCAAAGCAAATAGCTACAGTAGCATAACATGATTTAATGCACTTTGTGGAGCCGATTCATTATTAATGATGTACCCAACTATGAAATTAGTTGGCATGATTCAGATATAGTTTACAAACAAATAACTTCCATAAAGACTACTATGATTTATTCCATGGTATAGAAAAATTGAAAAATATTCAGAAAAAGTTACATATGAACAAGTATGTAAAAACATTAGCATAGCCACATGACATGATGCCTTATTATTTATGCCAGAAGTTAGAAAAAATAATTAAAATTGTTGAAGGAAATGGACATTATTGAAAAAATACATTAATTTTTGTTTTGGTGAATATACAGCATAAATAATCTAGTTACAAAAGGAGCTGTGCCACCCAGACCTCTCATAAGGAAAATCGCATTATGAGTTGAGTAACAGAGGCATGTTGACCTCAGTTTACACACTTACCTCTAAAAAATGAATGATGATGAGTGATTAAGGGTTTGAGACCATGACTGTCCATTTCTAACCATCATGAACAATAAATTAAGTAAAGGCTGCTACTAGGACTCAGGAATCCAGAAATCTTTTTCCTCCCCTTAGAAAGGGCCCAAAGAAAGCTGTTTGCGATCCCAGTCTCAATTAGTCAGACTCAGATACACCTGTGTACTGTACGGTAGCACTAGCAACTGCAAGTAACCAAAAAGTAACTGTCCTGTCCTGCACTGCCTGCTAATACTGATTGTTTCTCACTCTCATTTTCAGAAAGAGAATGAGAACCAATCAGTATTCATCCTGCCATTCATGTCACGTACGTGACTGCAGACGTGATAGTCCACCCCCCTTTCACTTTACTGTGTGGTTACTGCACAGACTTATGGACATCACACACTGATGCAGAACTCTCCATAGTCCGATCTGCTTTTACAGCAGTCTGAGACAGTCCATCTTCAGAGAAAAAAAAATGGAACTCACCGAGCAATGGGCATGCACAGTTCGAGTTACGGGACTTTGCGAGTCAGTTGGACTCATTTTTACAGCAAGTCAGCCAGGTTCTTTTTATTTTAAAATATTTTATTGTGCAAGTTGTGTCTTTTCTTTTTCTTCACAAAGCTGGGGGGCTGCAGTACTGCAGTCCAATGCCACGACCTACCCTGGTTGACCCTCAAGATGCACCAGGTGTCCCACAATCTGACGCAGCTGTCAAGCTAACTCCTTTTGGATGTCTCTATGCACCAAATCCCAGATCTGGCTTTGGGCGATGGTTTCCTGTCCATGCCCACTCCTGGGGGGAGGACAGGCCCTGTCACCTGAGGTGGTACTACCCGAAGGTTGTGCAGGACCATTGGATGAGGAGGTCCCAGGTAGGGTCCCAGATGTGCTGGGGCCTGGTGCCATAGCCAGATGAGGTGGGACAGGCAGATCTGGTAGGATCAGCCTTCACAGACATGCTATGGTGTTGAGGATTTACAAAATATGTTGGTTAGTCATGAACATCACATTTCCAGGTTAGTTATAACAGCATGCATAGGTATTCCAATTGACCCTATAAAACAGATTTGAAACAGTTGCATAGCAAACAGAACACATGCATATATGGAACCACAGTAGGCATTATAATGGCATGCAAGTTACATTGATAGCAACAGGCCACCAATGACAGTATTTGAATGGGGAACATTAATAATCAAATGATTCAATATCTGTAGAACAACAGGACACATGTCTCAACAGTTGGTTTGGGGGAAAAACATACCCGTTGATTATGTGTATGGACTATTGGTGCAGATAGAGTGGAGCAGAGAGAGAGAGATGTCAATTGCCAACTGTATAGGCGTCAGTTGTTCATAACTGTACTGATCATTACTTTACTCATTACTCTGTAGGTATGACCTCACTTTACATCTACCTATGGTCTGGGGTTGCGCAGTGAAATGTTTGTATACAGTGTACTGATCATTATTGTACTCATTACTCTGCAGGTATGACCTCACTTTTCATCAACCTATGGCCTGGGGTTGGGCAGTGAAATGTTTGTATACAGTGTACTGATCATTACTGTACTCATTACTCTGCAGGTATGACCTCACTTTTCATCAACCTATGGCCTGGGGTTTGGGCAGTGAAATGTTTGTATACAGTGTATTAGTACAGCCTTCTTAAAGTTAATACTTACATTTCATTACCTGGCAGACCTGTGGAGAAAATATCTGTTAACACTACGTGACTGTTTCTACACATATTCACACATTCAAGGTTACATATGTAACACTGACAGGGGTGCCCTGCACTCATGCTCTGTGTGTGTGGTATTGCCATGCTCCACCTGGATTTCTATCTGTCACCCTGGATATTGGCAGTGGTGACCACTAGCCATGATAGCGTGACACTTGGACATTTATCAGAAGAAACCGTTTGGTGTATGTACTTATCTTGCTGTCATTTGCAGCCTTGGGGTTGGACAGTGAAGGTGTTGTTCACAGTGCATTAGTACAACCTTCTTACAGCTAATAGTAACATTTGCTTACCTGGTAGACCTGTGGTAGAAATTTCTGTTAACACTACCTGACTGTTTTGACACATATTCACATAATTCTTGGATGAAATTATGCATACATCTTACTACCACTCCCGAGATTCGAACAGTGCCTGTTTGTGCAAAAAGGTACAGCAAGGTTGTGTTTACTGAGGAACTACTGTCTCTTGCTTGACTATTTTCTGCCAAATACTCCATTGGTTGGATACTCTGACCTTGTAATTCTGACATTCACGCATGGGAGATACTTATTGTACTGTGTGTTAATACTTTGATATATTACAATCTGGAAAGCAATAGTTAGCACAAAGCACTGATGTAGGAGATACAGTATAAAACTTTACACATTACTATTCAGGGATCAGATCTTTGTGCATGGAACATTCCATATAGTTGATCTCCTGTTTTACAGCACAGTCTTTGTCAGATTTGCCTCAATGAATTCATGCCGTCAGAGCCATAGTTACTGTGCAGAACCTATACACATTTAGATTAATAACAACACATACCAAAGTAAACCTAACAGTCTGGGGTTTTTAGTTTTATTGAAGGGTACTAACACTTTTATTGATATATATCCTGTACATCACTATTACTCTGCTAACATCTCATTTATTCATCACACACAATACAAATTTTAACCTACTGGCAGTTGACATTGTACTCCTTTCTATTTATTTGCCCTGAACACTGCAAGTTAGATTGGTACTCACCAGCCTCTCAGTGCAGCCTTAGCAACCTGTTGGCATGGGCGTATATGTTTGCAGCCCTCTCATCTGTAGCTGTACAGGAGAGAAAGAAACATTTATGCATGCCTATCAATTACATACACAGGCTGGACTTTGGGAAACACTAACTGATACTAATACTTACACACTTCTGGGATATTCTGTGCCCATATGTCTTGGGTCCACTCATCCAAGATGTCCTATTTCCTATGCTTGAGGTCAGAGAAATGTTGCCTGACCTGCTCATCAGTTCAAGGGATGTCAGTAGCACTGGTGAGATTATGTGCGAGACTATCCCAGGCCTCCACTTTGTATTGGGAGCCCTGGTATTGGACCTGCAGCAGTCTCTCCTCATGGTCTTTTACATGGAGTCCAACCATGACCCTGGACTCCAGAATGCCCCAGCACTGCAGCTGGAAGCCCGATCCCTCTCCTACACCAGCCATAGTGCATGCAAAGATGAGCTACATTTGGTTATGGCTGTATTTCCACCTCTGAGGTTTAAATAGAGCCAAATCCCCACCCTTTGCCATCATTGGACCATTTTGAATATGCTGAGATAAGTTAAGCAATGTGCAAACCTGCTTAACTAAGATTGACACTGCTTAAAGAGATAGATGTTGAGCACTGCTTAACAATATACAAATCTGCTTAGCTGGGCTACTTATTGCTTAGCATTTACATTTAAGCAATGCTTACATCAGTTTAGCATAGCTGAGCACTACTTAGTATTGCTCAGATTTCATTTTATAGACTATCAGGATTGAGGGATTGATTCATCATTACTGACATATTATAATTGTATATTTACCTTCCATGGCATCCCACTATGTGCTTTCATTACATTATATTCTTGTGTGACTATATTGTTTGGGGCACTTGTGTTTATATGGGGGTTTCACATCTTTTCTAGACAGACACCTCACTTTTAGACCTGCTACACTACCCTGGTTGGCAAAATTCAGTTGCTACATAATTTAAGTTTACGAAAATCATTTTAACACTGCTTTCCCATAGAAAAATAAGTTGCTTGTTTTGGTGCTCGAACCGTGAACACCTGTATATAAAGCCAGGACTCTAACTACTACTCTATCTCAGCTTGGAAGCTTTATTTATTTATTTTACATTTGTTGACCGGGATGGTCCGACTGGATACATGTCCATTTTCAGCGGAGGCCCGGGGAGAAAAGCTCCACATTAACAGTAGGAAAAATACATATTAAAGAAAAACAATTTATTCTCTTTGGTAGTTTAAACAAAAAGATAAAAATACTATAAAGTATATAAAAATAGACTACCCTAGTGAGGGAAAAAAGAAAAAAAAAAAAAAAGAACAGACACAGGATACAGCATGCTTTTTTCTCTTTCTAGTCTGACCATGAAGGAAAAAAAAAAAACTTAAAACTTATGACCAGAATTCAAGTGGGAAGGGGGGATAGGAGGGGAAGAAAGAGAGAGTGGTCATTTGGGATTTAAAGGTTAGACCTGAGAAGGAAGAGCACACTAATTAAGGGAGAGTTAATCTGGACTTGCACATTGGCAGAGCCAATGTGATTTGAGATGGTGAATTAGTCTTTTTTTGAATAGGTTTAGGGAGGAAATGATGGTGAGACTGGGGGGGAGGGAGTTCCATTTTTTTCCAATGGCATTGGCAAACAGTGCATCACCCCCTGCGTTATTGGACTTGATAGTTTGAGCAAGTAGCTTATTTGAGGAGCGTAAACTATTGAGATTATTGTACGGTTTAATTAACTTTATCAGTGCAGGAGTTTTGTCAGGTTGTTTCAGAATTTTAAAAGCCAGAATTAGTTGGCTTTGCTGGAGAAGGTTAGGGAATTCGATCCAACCCAAGTTTTGTAGGTTGGTACAGTGATGAGTTCTATAAGGCATCCCGGTTACAAATCTGGCAATATGATTATAACAGGATGATAGTTTATTAAGGTCAGTTATATTAAGATTCGTAAGAATGGGGGAGGCATACAGGAGGGTAGAAAGAAGATGAGAGCGGGCAGTGGCCATTTTTGCACATGGAGTCAGGAAGGATTTTAAGCGATAAAGTGACCCGATTTTCTTGTTAACAGTTTTAATAGTCTGATTGATATGTATATCAAATCTAAGTTTATTATCAATGGAAACCCCTAATACCTAGTTTAGTATAGGTATGTGGGGAGATAGTAGTTCCATTTTTGGAATGTATAGTAAATGTTGTGGGTATGGACTTTTGTGCAGGGTGGAAGAGAACCAATTTGGTTTTCTTTGGATTTAGAATCAGTTGCCGTCCCAATAGCCAAGTCTCATTTGCAGTAAAACAGGATTGTGTTTTAGTTAATAGGTTGGTAAGAGATGGATCCGAACAGACCAATGTCGAGTCGTCTGCATATGGAATACAGATGAAGTCTGGGATGGCTTTGTAGAGGTCATTTATAAAGATTGAAAAGAGAAGAGGTCCCAGTATGGAACCTTGGGGAACTCCTATGGTGTTGGGTAGGAGGCTAGAAAGCTTATGCTGCCAGAGTACCGCTTGTTGCCTATCAGAGAGATAGGCATGAAACCAGGCCAGAGATTGGTTATCTAAGTAGAGATTTTTTAGGGTGTTATGAAGTAGTTGGTGGTTCACCATATCAAAGGCCTTTGATAGGTCCAGAAAGAGAGCTGATGATATTCTTTTCTCATTCCTGTTATGGTTAATAGAATCAGTAAAAGAGAGAAGGGCAGTGGTAGTACTATGATGGGGTCTGAAGCCATGTTGTGAACTAGTTAGCAGGTTGTTTTGGGTAAGATAGTAGATTAGTTGTTTGTGTATGCACTTTTCCATAATTTTGGCTATTGGAGACAGTATAGCTATGGGCCTATAATTTGATAGTTCCGTAGATGAGCTACCTTTATGGAGTGGTATCACATGGGATATTTTCCAGATTGAGGGGATTGTAGATTCAGCTATGGTGCGATTGATGAGTATCGAGATGGGGTAGGCTATGACGTCAGCAGCCTTTTGTAAGTATTCTGCTGGGAGAAGGTCAGCAGAGAGAGTAGTTGGTTTTAGTTTCTTCAGTAAGGATCGAATGTAGTCAGTTGAGACAGTTTGAAATTTAAAGGTGGGTTTGGACATTAGGATGTTATCTATATTAGGGATGTTGGCAGCTGGTAACTGGTTAGCTAGGGATTGTATAGTGTTAGTAAAAAAGGTGTTAAAGGAATTGGCTACTTCTTCTGGTATTTTATCACATAGCATTTCTGGAGTGGGAGTTGATGATTTGCCTGGACGGAGTAGATTATTTAAACCGGCCCAGAATTTTTGAGGGTTATTTTGGTGTTTTTTTTGTAGCTGGCAATAATAACTTTTTTTATCAAGTGTTATGGCCTTTTTGGTCTCATTGCGTTGCTGTTGGAATTTAATGCGGTCAAGGGGTGACTTGGTTGCTCGCCATTTATCCCAGGTTTTGTCTCTAACTTTGATTAGGCATTTTGTGTCTTTTGTCAGCCAGGGTGCTATTTGTGTTTTGGTTCTGATTAATCTTTTTGGGGCATGAGACTCTAGTATGGCTAGAAATGTATTATTAAATTCTGAAACTGCCTCCTCTAAGGGGAGATACTTAAGGGATGCCCATTTGTAGGCTTTGAGTTCTATCAGAAACTTTGTATGGTCAAAGTGTTTCCTATTTCTTACCAATCTATACATGGGTGGTTTAGAGGATATTTCCTTGTTTTTCCTTACGTAGGTGATAAGGTGGTCACTAAGGTCATTTGGAAGGGTCCCAGACATGTAGTTATGTAGCTGACTGTTTATTAGGATCCAATCTAGGATACTTTCTTTTTGTTTATTGTTACCTATTCTGGTGGTGGAAGATATGGTCTGTTGGAATCCATGTAGATTAATGTGCGTGGGGTTAAGCTCGGAGGAACATTGGTTCCAGTCCAGGTTAACATCACCTAAAATAATGTTTTTTTGTGGGTAATTGTTTGATAGCCAGCTAAGAATGTTCTCCAGTGTATCAGAGTTTTTCCCGGGGGGGATGTAGGTCACAATTAGATTAATTCTTTTCTCTTTATTTAGTTGTAGTTTTAGTGCTAATATTTCGGCATTAGAGATCTGGGGTGGCTGAGAGGGGTTGATTGTAACGTTAAGTGTATTTTTGTAGAGCACGGCAATGCCACCTCCCTTTCTTATTAAATGATCTGCTCTATGTATATTATAGCCAGGTGGAATAATCTCATTATCTTTGGTCATTGGTTTAAGCCAGGTTTCTGTTAAACACATTATTTCCGGGCGGTAGATTTCTAATAGGGCATGTAAGTTGTGTATCTTATTGTTCAGACTTCTTATATTTAGGTGGTATATTTGGAGGGAGTTATATGAGCTTGGGGAAGGTGTGGAGCTATTCGTTACTGGAGTTAATAAGGGTCCTGGGTTAGGGTGGATATCCCCATCCTTAGTGATGTTTTTTCTTAGAGAGTCTAGTAGTCTGATGAGTTTATATAATAGTTTGTGAACTTGTTTTGATTTGGGGTCTCTTGGCCTAAGTTTATGTGGGTGGTGGAAAATAGGCTGTGGTCTGTTACTATCCAGATGGAGGGTGTAATGTGTAGCATTACGGAGGGATGTGAAAGTATTCGTTTGGTGCCTGGGGTAGTAGAATCCTTAGTGTGTTTGATCCTCATATTTAGTTAGCAGATATAATATGGTGATTAGTGTGAGGGATGTGATTATTAGTGTTGGCTTAATTCTAGTGGAAGTGGTAGCCCTCATTTTATTTGGGTTGTGAAGTTTTGTTTTAAGAGGATAGTTAGAGGGTTGGGTGAAGATCTGGCAGGAGGAGTGGGAGGAAATTTGTAATTGAATTTGTATGGCTGAAGAATTAGTAAAGGGTGTGGCCAATTAGTAGAGGGTGTGGCCAATTAGGTATAAATGTAGGCGTACTGGGGGCGGGTGGGATATGGGGGCAGGGTGGGGCACGGAGCGAGCCCGAGCGAAGTGAGGGCGAGCGGAGCGGGGTTTATTCAGCTCCAGGCTTTCTAGGCGCCAGAGACTAATGCAGGAAGTATGGTAAGTCTACAATACGTCACACTGGTTAACTACAGAGTTCAAATTGAGTACAAATTCATTTGTTAGTGTAAACTTTGATTTATAATAGTTTTAATAATAAGAAAGATTTATAGGACAGGGTTTGGTGGGGTGGTTTACTGCCATGCACTGAGCCCAGTACGGTAGTACATACAGTGACTATTGCAATATATTCTTTGTGGAACAGGTTTGAAAATATTGACCTTGTCAGCTTTTTGTTTTAAATAATGTAGCTTGACCTGTATATTTATATTTATCTCCTATGGGGTTTTTAAGCTATGGTAAGTGGTGGGCCATAACGCGCACACCCACTTAGCTATGCTTAAACATTCCTTACCGTGAAAAATTTATAATATTATTATTATATTATTATGTTATATAAGTGAGTTTTGTGGTGTTCTGATGAGTCATTATGGACTGCAATCTGGAAATAATGGCATTCATTTGGCTTTCAGGCTTCTATCCTTCAGGGACTCCTGCAAATACATATCCTGCTTTCTATCAACATTCTAAGTGTGTGAGGGCAATATTTCAGATGTGTCCCTATTTTATTATTTATTCCCTGCATTATTTGTGCCTTTGCCAACCTGTACTGCTGTAAGGAAATATTGGCATACATTTGCTTTTAGACTTCTACCCTTCAGTAATTCATGTTAATGCATGACCTGTTTTCTATCAACTTTCTATGTTTAGTGGGAAATATGTGTGTTTTGTCCATTTTGAAGGATTTATCTCCTATTATTTGTGCATTTGCACACATTTCCTGCTTTAGCAGGTTGCTGAGGTGTCATACAGCAATTTGGCAATGCAGGGGTTGTGTCACAGAACCTGCCACACATCCCCTGCATTGTTTTCTTGATGCCAGTGTTTATTTCAGTGTCCATGGATGCTGAAATGATCATTATTTCATTTCAGTGTCCGCAGACACTGAAATACTGGCATCATTTTAGAGTAAATCTCTAATATTATGCCCAATGAATTTAGAAAGTGCCATACGGCACCTTCTGAGTGCAGAGGGCATGTTCAGTGTTCATGCACTACATGGATACACTCCCTGCACTTGTTCACAGTTCGTGTCCATATAGGTAGAACAGCAGTGCACCTTCATGAATATGCAAGGCACTCTGCTGTGCTATACGGACACGAACCATTCCGTGCAAGAATAGTTTTATTATTGCATGGAATTTATTGAATCCCAGGGTTGATGTCATTAAAAGATCATTTGCATATATTGCATGGGCCTCCATTACAGGAGATTTAAGTTATCAAACAGAGAAAACTCTAACTTGGCTGGGTTTTACTTGCATTTTATACATACATGTGTATATATATATATATATATATATATATATATATATATAACTATATATATATATATATATATATATATATATATATATATATATATATATATATATATATATATATATATATATATACATATATATATATATATATATATATATATATATATATATATATATATATATATATATATATATATATATATACGCACATATATATATATATATATATATATATATATATATATATATATATATATACATGTATATTTTATCAATCCATCTATAGGTTCATAGGTTCATAGGTTTATACTAGGCTATCTGCCCTAAGGCATTTATAAGCCTAGCCCAAAGTTTTGTGGCTTACGCCACCCCTTATGTTAAAAAATACTGTGCCCATTAGTTTGTTGTGCCTCTGTCCAGCAGTGACACAGAGATGATTCCCAGGGTAAACCTACGATCTCCCATCCACCGGTCAAGATTTCTCTTGAACAGAGCCATCGAGGTGATCTGCCTCACATGGACTGGGATTTTATTCCACAGCATAGGGAGTCTCTGGGTGACAAATCTATCCCTCCAGCATGTCCTATTTATATCCATGCTAAGGTTTAAGTCGCTTGCTCTACTGGATCTGGTAGATTTGGATTTTTTGAGGTGGAGCATGTCCATTAATTCCGGGTTGGACATGGCCTTGTATGTCAGGCACAGGTCACCTCTGAGCAGGCGGTATGCGACTGAATAGAGCTGGAGTTTCTTCAGTCTGGCAGCATATGACAGATTTTGGAGTCCCTTTATCCTTTTGGTGAGGAACGTTTGGGGTATCTCCAATTGCTGCAGGTGTCGGGTGAGATACATCCCGAATGGGGCATTGTACTCGATCATTGGTCTGATAAGTGAAGAGTACAGGGGAACAATGACCTGACTTGATCTGGATGTGAATCCCTTCATGATCAGGTGGGCAATGTAGAAGGTCTTTCTAACCACTTTAGCAATGTGAGTGTCAAAAGAAAGGCCACTGTCACCCTGGGTCCCCAGGTCCCTGATAACCTCTTCTGTGCTTAATGGATTGCCACCTATATGGTAGCTTGGGGTTACCTTGTTTTTCCCGAAGGGTATGACTATACATTTTTTGGCATTTAACTTCAGGCCATAGCTCTGGCACCAGTTATCAGTTTCCGTGAGACCCCTCTGAAGGATATCTGTGTCCGATATACTTTCCACTATGGCGCCCAGTTTGCAGTCATCTGCAAACTTTGTCAGCCATAGTCCTCCTATGTTTGCCTGTACTTCTGAGAAGTAGATGCCAAACAACAGGGGGCCAAGGACTGAGCCCTGTGGGACCCCACTTGTGACCGGCTTGGAGTCTGACATGGTGCCAGCAACTCTAACCCTGTGGCTTCTGTCCTTTAGCCAGTTTGCAACCCATCTTGTGACATATGGGTTTACATTTAAGCTGGTAAGTTTCTCTATAATACCCGAGTGGGGTATTGTGTCGAAAGCTTTTGCAAGGTCAAGGTAGGCTGTATGGACTGCCTTTCCCTCATCAATGGCCTTGGTGACTGTTTCGAAGAAGTCGATCAAGTTCAAAAGGCATGATCTGCCCTTGACAAAGCCAAACTGGGTCGGGTCCAATGTCTGCAAGTCCCCTATGTCTTTGTTTATGAGTTCCATTATGATCCTCTCCATAGCTTTGCAGACCAGGCTTGTTAAGCTTATGGGGTGTTAATTTCCAGGGTCCGTAGAGGTACCGCCTTTGTGGAGTGGGACCACAGTTGCCGTACGCCACTCCTTGGGCACGTATCCTGTGGTAAGGCTAAGATTAAACAGCTGCCTTATATGTGGGTTTAGTTCCTCGTTGAGTTCGTGTAGCACACAGCCGGGGACACCATCCTGTCTCATTGATGCTGTGTTTTTAACTTTAGAGAGAGCAGCTTTCACCTGTGCATTAGAGATGTCTGGGAGGCTACACTCCGCTGGGATAGTTATCTCTCCTTTTGGGGGGGAGAGGGGGGTGAAGTTTGCACTGAACCTGTCTGCCAGTATGTTGGCAATGTCTGTGGGTTCAGTGATTTTTGTATCATTTTGGACTAATTCTGTGCATATCTGGGAGTTTCCACCCAGGTTTCTAACATAGCTGAAGAAGGCCTTATGATTGTCTTTTGAATCTATTGCAATTTTTCTCTCAAATTTGGCCTTGGATGATTTTATGAGTGCTCGTATTTTTTTACTAATAATGATCAAGGGTGTGTTCTCTTTTATGGATTTTGCTCTATCATGTAACAGCTTTCTCCTCTTATTGTAAAGTTTGTTTATGGCTGGGGTCCACCAGACTGGACGTTTGCCCTTGGTGGAAATAGTCTTGGTTTTATTAGGGATTGCCTGATCCATGCAGTCCTGGAGGTGTTCGTAGAAGGCATTTGTAAGGGCTTCCGCAGCTTGGGTTGTGGTTTCCACTGGCTCGGTGGCCTTGCAGGATACCACACCAGTCTTGAGTAGTGTGAAGTTTGCTTTAGAGAAGTTCTTCACTGTGGTCTTTTTTGTTTGGGGTGGGGGCGGGATGTGGATTTCCAGTGAGATAAGTTTGTGATCTGATCTCACCAATGAGGGATATACTTCTGGTGTGGAGCATTTTGTCCCCATGTTTGTGATGATGAGATATAGTATATTTTCTCCTCTTGTGGGAACAGTGACTAGTTGTTCCATGGCATTTGAATTTATGAACTCCAGGAACCTTTGGGCTAGAAAGTTTGGGCTTGAGTAATGTTCCCAGTCTATATTCGGGTAGTTGAAGTCATGCAATATAATGGTGTTTGGAGATACATTTATACCCTCCAGTGTCTTCAGGAAGGCTGTGTGGGGTTCCTGAGTTTGAGAGGGTGGCCTGTAGCATGCTACAAATTGTAGAGCAGTTTTGCCTATGGTTAATTGCACCTGGATGGTTTCCGATGCTTCGTGTGTTGCCACCAACCTGGAGGTGTGGGTATCCTTGATGAATATGGATACACCCCCTCCTTTTGTGGTGTGGTCCAGGTTTTGGGGCCGGAACGCATGATATGAGGTAAAACCTGATAGTGCCGGGGTGCTCTCAGGAGCCTTGAATCAAGTTTCAGTCACAGCACAGACATCGATGTTCTCCATACTGAGAAGGGCCTCGAGAACGTGCATTTTGAGATTTAGACTTCTGGCATTGAGCAGCATTACCCTTAGTTTCATCCCATTTTTGTTTTCTAGGGTGGTAGGTTTAGAATTTGAGCCTTGCCTAAAAAAGGCACTATGGGGGTGGCAAGAGCCTTAGCCAATATCCGGAATCCCAGGGGTGACAGGTGCAAGCTGTTCCTTGCGAAGCAGCGTGGCTTGTCAAGCATGTCATCCCAGCAGACCGACACTGGATCCCCTTTGAATGACACCAGAAATTAAGCCAATTGTTAAAGCTGATCATCTTGTCTCTATGTTGTGGCATCATTCTTGGTGAAGGAAGGATACTGCTCAGTGTCAGGGTCATACCTGCCTGGGCTACATAATCAGAGAGCTCCTCTATGTCTCTTTTCATGTAGTCCAGGGAGGTACGTCTCAGGTCGTTCACACCAGCATGGACAATGACTGTGTCATATTTGCACTTGCTGTGGAGTGACCCAAGTGCTTGTGTTATGTGGCGGATTCTAGTGCCCAATAGGCAGCTTACTGTGACTCTCTCCTTGTTCAGCCTGGTGAGTGGGACGTCAGTGTGTCTGACTATGGAGTCACCTATGACAAGTATGTTTGGTGTTGTATTTGGCCTTAAGGGCTGTGACTGCTTTGCACACTGATTTTGTGGTTTATGTGTTGATTTATATACATGTATATGTTATTTACATATATTTATATATAAGTATATATAAGCTATGTTTGTGCAATCTATTTTTTCAAAACCTGTATGGTTGCTACTGTATAGAAATGTTGACTTTTTCCTATTCTTTCCAATAAGTGTCACTTAATCTCCATAAACTTTGGCAGATGGCATCTTATTTTAATCTCTCAACTGAAGGATGACACATCAGAAGTACAGCTTTCTCATTCTACTCTGCTACCATGTCAAGATTAGTATAATTCAGTCATACACGGGGTGTAGAACTAGAACCCACCATCTTTTAATGATCTGACTATTGATAGTGACTGCTTCATGCTGAGACATTGACACTTAATATGTTGCATATTCACCTATCCAAGAAAAAAACAATTTGCATCTCAAATGTTCCTGTAAATAAAATCTGACTGGCAGTATTTTCAACATGTGTTGTATCATCAGTGGTGTTACAGAATATCATATGACATTTTAGGAGTGTTGTACATTACTATCCCTGGGATTCTTTAAAGCTTACATGGAGTGTAAGAATATTGCAGCCACTCCTGCATGGAATATGGCCGCCGAGCGATCCAGTAAACAAGTCTTGGGACGTGCATGATCCTGGCAACACTATTTCCACATGGACATAACAGAATAATTCAAATTACCTCATTTGTTAGTGAAAACATTGCAAATGAGGAGAATTAGTGATTCAGTAAAGAGACAGTCATCCGTGCAGGAATAGTGTGAGGTACAGAAATGTATTCGGAGAGTAACCGAGTACATTTCTGCAAAAATCAAAATGGTGGCATGACAGCTTAAAGTAAAGCATGTATTAGAATCCTTAGGCATGCCAGTTGTCAAAAATATGGCCATTGGCATTGAAAAGTGTGCCAAAATTATAAAATTCAAAGGTTTTTTTTGGTCAATTTCGACAGCATAGGGCAGTGGCGTGCAAAAAGGACCATGCCGAAAATAAAAAAAAAATGTGAAAATTAATTTTAAGTAAAATCTGCATTTTGCCATTATAGCCTATGGAATGCAGAATCAAAACAAGACCAGGTAACACTGGTTGCTAAGGAGGAAGGCTGTGGTATAATGGGGTAAATGGGGACTAAGGCAGTGGGGTATGCAAATAAGCAGATTTAACTGAATCACTAAATGGGACACCATTCCCTGGCTGCACTTAACTGTATAGGAGCTATAAGGCAGTTGTGTAAGCAGGAGAAGCAGCTGACATGAAAATGGGGTGTGTCATGCTTGGTGTAAGCACATTGGAACACTACAGCTCACATTTGAGCTTAGCTAAGCACAGCTAAGCTAGGAGGTGAGTCTGAAGCTATGGGTCTTATTCCATGAAATGAAGGATGTGTTCACATCCATGGGAGGGCCATTTTTTCTCAAAACTGTTTACCTTAGCTAAACAGGTTTGTGTGGTGCACACCAGGTCTTAAACAAACAAACAAAAAAAAGGAAATAGTAGAACTGTTTACATTTGGGCACTGGGTTTGCATGGTGCACATTGGGGCTTAAAAGGAGTGGAAATGGGAAGGAGAAAAAAATGGGAAATAGCAGAATACAGGCACTCAAGTATAAATAATATAGCTGGCAGGTGGAATGTATCATAGTCAGCCAATCACACAGGCAGCATCTTCAGCATAGCAGTATAAATTATGCAAACTCCTTTAAGTCTGTTTTTCCCCACAAACTCTGCGCCATAGGTGTGCACACTTGGGGGAATTTTAACTGACAAAACTAACAAAATGTTAGGGGTCACTGTTGCTTTCCTATATCAGTATGTGCTAGAGGCTGAGGATGGTGATGAGGACAATGCTGTCATCCACCGCAGACTGAGGAGGAGGAGAAGAGTGTTCTGACCCAGGATCACCTACCAGAGGCTACAAAATTTGGAGATAGTAGAGCACTACAGGGTGGACAGGGACATATTTCAGCAACTCATCAAGCTGTGCTGGCCTCACCTCAGAACCAGAGCCATCAGAGGGAACCCATCCCTGTGAATATATGTGTAGCCTTAAGAATACTATTTACAGGTACCTTCCAAAGACCTACTGGGGATATCATGGGGGTCTCACAGGCATCTGCGTCCAGGATACTCCACCAGTTCCTGGATGCCTTGCTACCACATGCCGGTGAGAGCATTTACTTCCCCAGCACCCATGAGGTGAGGACCAGCAATATGCATCTCTTCCACTGTATAGCAGACTACCCGGAGGTACTGGGTGCCATAGACTGCAAACATATCCACATCAGAGTACCACCCTGTGACCAGGGTAGGGTCTACATAAACCACAAGGGCTTTTATTCCATCAGCTGCCAGGTTGTGTACAATACCCAGGGCATTATCATGAACGTGTGTGCTGGCAGGCCTGGAAGCTATCATGACTCCCACATCTGGTATCCCTCACAGCTGTATCAAGGATTTGGCAGGGGGGACATCCCATATGGCCATCTGATGAGGGATGCTGGCTATGCACTGGAGCGGTGGATGATGACACCCATCAGAAATGCACACACTCCCACTCAAGATCACCATAATTAGGCACATGCACAAACCAAGATCATTATAGAGCATGTGTTTGGTATGCTCAAGTCACAGTTCCACTGCCTTGACATATCTGGTGGAGTCCTGCAGTGCTCTCCAGCCACATGTGCACACATGTTCATAGTTTTTGCCATGCTACACAATATGATGCTACAGAAACAGCTGCAGCAGGAACAGCACTGATAAGGAACCCCCACCATTGCCAAGGTCCCTACTGGCACAGAGGAACTTGGAGGAGGAAGCCCTTGAGCCTGCTCCTGTAGGCAGATGGAGGCATGCCAGTATGCCCAGGCCTTGGCAAAGAGGCAACTCATAGCACACACACACTGACACTGTAGGGACTCAGGGACTGACACCCCTCTCTGACTCACACACATACAGTAAAATGGATGCCACACACAACACACTACCTGCAGCTTACCATGTATAGGCAGTGTCCTGCGTGCATCTGACAGAATCAGCCCTCAACCACCACCCCCACAACTGCTACATGCACAAAGTAAGTCAGTATTCTAAACAATAAAAGAACAGAGTAGTATGTTCTGGTAGTATATCTATGGTATCACTGCATGCATGGAAGGGAATGGGGTGGCCTAGTGGGGTAGCAGCAGACAACTGACAGCTATGTGGGACACCAGAAAATGTCTGTCCAATACTGGCTTCCCCACACTATTCAGTATTATCTAAGGTGACAAATCCCAGTGCAATATATGGGGGGGGGGGGATGAAGGGGTGGTCATAGGTCACACTCATGGATGTCAATGTGGGGATCCCATACTCACCCCTCAGACTCACCCAGCAAGTCAGCCATAGAAAACCATAAAGGAATGTCTGGCAAAGGCCCACAAATGGCAAGAATGATGGAATACCTCCCTACAATCTTACACAGTAATATCACAGCAGGCCTTGCAGTTGCAGTAAAGCTCTGAAGGGTAACAAGTCTGAAACTCAGTTGTATGCCATTACAATCTAACCTATAGTCTGTAGGGATATGCCTCTATTCTCCAAGACATGGCACAATGCTATGCTAAATGGAATCAAAATGTAAAGCCAATATCAGCACAGTATGTGCAAATGTGTACCATTGACAGGTATGCCCCCCACATCCATATCCCTTTAGAAATGCAGTATCATGTTAGTATGTAGGGTCATATCAGTAGAACACACATTACAAGGGCTGTCCCAATCAACATGATAACTTATTGCATGTCCACAATATTCACAGGTCAATGATCTATGTATATGCATGGGAAATACTGTCAGGATGTGGTACAGTACTGTGGTAGACAGGGCCATGTTCCAAGAATCACAGTGTCAAGTATTTCACATCTCATCTACACCTATGGTGGGAGATTTACACACTGTCCAGATGTCAATATCCATTACTGCCGGTAATCTGGACAGGTCATGCACAGGGGCCACACATATGAACAATACACAGGTTGGAGTAATCTACACAGTGCCTAGCATAACTCCCAACTGTATTGACCTTTTGCAGAATGTACAGAGGTTTGCATCATATCTGTGGTGTTTTTATCATGAAGTAGTGGTTGTGTGGCAAATGACTGGCAAACCACAAAAGTCTAAAGTCAGAAAATAATGACGAATTGTGTTGCCTCAGACTTCACACCATATAGAAAATGCATGCTAATGCAAAATCTGTTACTGTATCACCCTTTTAAGTTTGTAAGGCCAATAGTTATAATGGTCTCTATATTTAAGACCTTTATCACCCAATTACTTATGGCTTTGCCCAGATGTCTGGCTCTCATACATAGAGAGGTATGGTGCCTAGTAGCCCAGCAGGCACCTGAAGGTCAGTGTACTGGTAGGTCATAAAAGGCTGCCACCTTACTGTGTCAGCACTGACAATATGTCACTGGCCAACAGCCAAACCCCTGGAATGGCAGGTTGTTACAGAAGGAGCACAAGTACGCCTTGTGTATCTGTTCTGCTTGTCCTAACATTGCATTTGCCTGCAAAGTATTTGTAAAACAAGAAAAGGTCATGTCAAAACATCAGTGGCAGACAGTGGAGAAGCAGATGTCACATCCATAACAGAAAGCAATCAAGTAATAAACTGGTCCTCCAACTGTCGATGTATGGCAGAACAGTATCAACACCCTGTCGCCATGTATGGGCCTTCATCTGACTGTCATATGTGGGCCTGTCCAGATGTCAGAGTCAGTGACAGTTTGACAGCTAGGCCAACGTGTAGCCACATAATACCATAGTAACATAAACTGCCTGAGGACCGCAGCAGATGTAGTGGTGCAATGATGGACAACCTATTAACTAGGTAGGCTCAGAGGTGTGTAGTCCATAACCTTGTGCGTTATGTTACGGCATTTACCATACTCACACCAGAATTACAAATACATAACAGCAACCACTGTGGGCAAAGCCTGTGACCGGACTATAGAAGGATAAAGAGACACACAGAA
This sequence comes from Protopterus annectens, assembly GCF_019279795.1. Lineage (NCBI taxonomy): Eukaryota > Metazoa > Chordata > Ceratodontiformes > Protopteridae > Protopterus > Protopterus annectens. The sequence continues at coordinate 1,072,981,615 of NC_056731.1, forward strand.
GGGGGAGGGGAACCACTGGCCAGGCAAATGAAGAATGTGCACACCAGAGCACATTTTGCAGTAACATAGTTACCCTGCAGTGTATGGAGTCAGTAAGCATCACCTGCAAATACACAACACACACCCACATAAATGGAGGTCCACAACAAATCAAAAGGATAAAGGATAGCTCAGAGGCAAAAACACATGAGAACTTCCCAAACCTACACATCACAGACCACGCAGACTCCACACACCAGGGTCCTGCAAACACTAAGGCCTTACCATACACACAACATATTACTCATAGAAGACTCCACTGTGAGACACACAGATGTGCCACACACCAGGCAGGATAAGGAGAAAGTCACTATTACTTGTTTGGCAGGTGCCATAATTTGCCATGTCACACATGCACTCGTCAACCCACAACAGGTACAGGGATCACACTAGCCTGGTCCACGGTGGTGTGAATGATGTCAGCAGTACCTCACAGACTATAGAAAGACTGACATGATGCAGCGTATTGAATATGTGTCCCATGCAGGTATGTCCCTAGCCATAAGCAGCATCCTGCTGTCACCCAGAGTGATGGATCAATAAGAACAGAAAGTGATTGTCAGTAACAACAGACTCACTTACCATTGTCACTCCAGGGGGATCCACAGCCTGGCAGTCTGGGAACATATGACTGACAGAATGCACTGCCTTGCTGCAGATGGCCTATATCAGTCTCACATAGCCTACAGGTCTCTGGCAAAGGCCCATGCCTCACACATGCCTCACCCATAGTGCCATTGTAGGGAATGTCATTGGGTCTATACTACCAACATAACACAGTCAACAAAATACAAATGAAAGGCCATGCTGCTAAATGCTAGTAGCATACCTCTCAACTTTGTTGAGCAAGAAGACTGGACAACACTATACATAATGGTGGGATAAAGGGCCAAACATAGTGACACTTTTGAAATAATGCTCTCATAATGTTAGAAAGATGATAGCATAACAGAGGGGATGTGTAGTAGCATGGGTGTCATGAAGGATGTGAAGTCTGAAACTCTAATGCTAGGTCATTATTCCCTGACTGCAACCCTGGGTGATTTTTAACAAACTTGGTAGAAAACCACAATGTTAAGGGAAACTGACCAGACATATGAGGCATGAATTTGGATAATCTGTGAGAATCTGTACAGTTGAGAGGTATGGGCACACCAGGATGTGACCTTTCAGGTAAGAAGAATACAGCACAACCAGGTGATCCCCAGCCAGTATATCACCAAGATGCAGTACCTTTTATACAGCTTCATCAGTCAATCAGCTGCAGCCACAGCTCCCAACTGTCTGGATTGTGTAAGAATGTCTAGCCTTTGCCTCATAATATTGGTCTATGCATCATCCATCTTGTATTTCTCTGGTAAATAACTGTGATGATCCAATGATATCTGTCAGTAGATAATGACACAGTACATTACAGTGTCAAACATTACGTAAGTCTGTCTGCTAAAACAAACCCTGTAATTCAAGCAACTCATACATTAATAAGAGCAATAGTTACAGTATCCCTCTATGTTTGAGCTATTGTTTCCCCATATTGGCAGCCTATCTCCAGATATCTTGCATAAACAGGTTGCAAGGTATAGCTGTAGCACACAACACCCCGGACTGGAGTTAAAACTATTTCTGGAATTGATTCCCACACTTACTATATAAGCTCATACTGGGCATGCTCTTATACTTAGAGAAATAAAACCCATGTCTGAAACCACAACGGACTATATATATATATATATATATATATATATATATATATATATATATATATATATATATATATATATATATATATATATATATATATCTGCATTGTACAGATGTCTTTGCATACATACAGTTATGTAGACCTAACTGTCTCCATACACACCCATCAGACAGGATTACCCACAGCCAGCTGTTGGTGGCCCATATGTGGTATATCTGCTTCTGTTGCATGTGATACACACACATATATATGGGCAACATATTAAAATATGTCAAGCATTCACACACATAGACATGGGGAAGAGAGAGACAGACAGTGATAGAGTGAGACACACAGGAAGACACACACACAGAGTGAGACATACACAGGGATACCCTGCATGGCAAAGAGTGATGTCCTGCTGCAGACAATTGCATACCACTTGTAACCACTGGATGTGCCAGCATGAATATGAGATTCATTGTCTAATGGTACTGAGGTGGGGGTTGTAATATCACATCACTTACCTTTGTGTGTGTGTGCGTGTGTGTGAGTGTGTGTGTGTGTGTGTGTGTGTGTGTGTGTGTGTGTGTGTGTGTGTGTGTGTGTGTGTGTGTGTCTGTAGGTCTAAGTATTATGATGCCTTACCCACCCAGTACACTTCCCATTACCCTACTTCACAAGATCTGCTGATGTCATTCACTGTAGAAGTACCTTTGGAAGGGTCTCAGCTCTATAAGTTCTGTGGCACATGCAATAACTGCATAACACTATAATACAAATAACTAGTTAGGTAGGGGTTTTACTCGAAGTCATGGCAAATGTAAAAGTGTGTGTGTGTGTGTTTGTACGTTAAACATTTTGAGCCCATTCACATCCAGTACACTTCCCATTGCCCTACTTTAGCAGTCCTGCTGATGTCAGTTATCTTAGAAGTACCTTTGAGCAGCCCTCAACCCTCTAATCTATGTGGCATGTACGATAACTGTGTAACACTGTACTACAAATAACCAGTTTGGTAGGGGTTCTAATCTCAGTTCTGACAAATCCTAAAGTGTGGGTGTGTGTGGGTGCGCGCGCGTGTGTGTGTCTGCATATGTGTGTCTGTGTGTGTGCGTGCGTGCATGTGTGTGTGTGTGTGTGTGTGTGTGTGTGTGTGTGTGTGTGTGTGTGTACATCTGCGTGTTTGTGCGTGTGTGTGTGTGCTCATGTGTGTGTGTGTGTGTGTGTGTGTGTGTGTATGTGTGTGTTTGCATGTGTGTGTGTTAAAGATGAGACCATTCACACCAAATACACTTCCCATTGCCCTACTTTAGCAGGCCTGCTGATGTCAGTCACCTTAGAAGTACCTTTGGGCAGCCCATAGCCTTATATGCTCTGTGGCACATGCAATAACTGTGTGACACTGTAGTATAAATAACTAATTAGGTAAGGGATTCTAATCTCAGTTCTGGCAAATGTAAAACTGTGTGTTTGTAGGTTACAGATTTTGAGCCCATTCCCACCCAGTGCTCTTTCCATTGCCCCACTTTAGCAGTCTTGCTGATGTCAGTCACCTTTAGAAGTACCATTGGGCAGCCCTCAGCCCTCAACACTATAAGCTCTGTGGTGCATGTGATAACTGCATAACACTATAATACAAATAACTAGTTAGATAGCGGTTCTAATCTCAGTCCTGGCAAAGGTGTGTGTAAGTGTATTTATGTTTGTTTGTATATCTGTAGGTTAAAGTATTTTATGGCCTTTCTCACCCAGTACATCTACCATTGCCATACTTTAT